>NC_134899.1:8884110-8934110 GCF_041734735.1 Babylonia areolata
ACCGAACGCAGTGACGCCTACTTGAGCTACTGATCCTGATACTGATAAAAAAAAATATATATATAATTCTCCCAAGTGAGTCTCATCCAAGATCAAGGTTATGAACAGAGTGATATGTGCGCTTGATGATACTGAATTGTTGTGTCTTTAAATGCGTTCTTTATTTCCTAACTTATATTTCATTGTTCGTCACTGATGTCATGGACATCTTCTTCTTCTTCTACTTCTTCTTCGTTCGTGGGCTGCAACTCCCACGTTCACTCCTATTTACACGAGTGGGCTTTTACGTGTATGGCGGCCCCCCCCCCCCACTCCCCTTCCCCCGCCATGTAGGCAGCCATACTCTTTCGGGGGGTGCATGCTGGGTATGTTCTTATTTCCATAACCCACCGAACGCTGACATGGATTACAGGATCTTTAACATGCGTTTTTGATCTTCTGGTTGCGTACACACACGAAGGGGACCTTGGAGATCAGAAAAAAATTCCACCCTTTACCCACCAGGCGCCGTTACCGAGATTCGAACCCGGGACCCTCAGATTGGAAGTCCAACGCTTTAACCACTCTGCTTTTGCGCCAGTCGTCATGGACATAAGTATAGAACGGTGGCCTGGAGATGATGCGTACGACTGGGAAGCGATGGTCCAAAGGATCGATCCCCATACAGAGGGACCAGGATTCCCCCTCCCCCGACCCCCCCCCTACCCCCACCCCGCCGCCACCCCCACTACCCCCTGCGCGACACCTCGGATGGTCGACTGGGTGCTATTCTTTCGAATGAGACAATTAAACACATACAAATTCATGAATTTATTTAATGAGACAATCAAACGATGTTCTATGCGCTTAGCGCACGTAAACGATTCCTCCACGCCAACAAAAGGGTAATCCCTGGCATGATTGTATAGAAAATTTTACTTTGGTAGTAAAATACGCTTGCAGGCAGACAAAAAAAAAATATATATAGGAGGTACTGTTCTGTGGTGATGCATTATTCCCGAGGAAAGAACTCTGTGTTTGACACAGATAAATCGACGGTGACAAACAACGACGACGACAACAATAACACAACTACAACAAAAATACAGTACAATGCAATGAACAATCGACTGGAGCAGTCTATTATTTTGATCCCTTCTAAAGTGACACGTGTTATATATATATATGTATATATATATATATTTCTATAATACAATAAATCCTCTCATAACATAATGTTTTAGTAACCAAAACAACAGACAAACATGATATCCAGTCTTCTTTTGGATCAATGAAAACTGGACTAAAGAATGATGTGCACATACTTTATATTGGATGTTTTAAAGTCTTATTGTTTTCTTTCCACTGTGTGTGTGTGTGTGTGTGTGTGTGTGTGTGTGTGTGTGTGTGTGTGTGTGTGTGTGTGTGTGTGTGTGTGTGTGTGTGTGTGTGTCTTCTGTGCATGCGCCTGAATGGGTGGTACGTTAGCACAAGATTCAACGTTTTAGAAAAAGAAAGAAACAAAGAAAGAAAGAAACAAACAAACAAAAACAAACCCCACCAAACCAACATTATGATAATTGTTATCAGCAAGTCGAAACGGCTGATGTGGGAATTCTGTGTGCATCGTCTTTTCATCACATATGGACCAGTGTTGTATGAGCTGAAAGCGCTTTTGTGCTTTCAGTTTTGCCCAAGTTCGAAGCCAACGTGGATGTGCCTAAAGTCTTCGTAACTTCTGAGCCTGCGCTCCGAGGCAAAGTGCTGGCAAAGTGAGTACCTCTGTGTGTGGGAGTATGCTTACTGACACAGAACTCTATCTCTCTCACACACGTGCGATCGCAAACACACACACACACACACACACACACACACACACATACTCACTCACTCACTCACATACTCGCATTCACGCCAGCACGCACGCACACACACACACACAAACACACATGCACGCCTAAGGTATGATGCAGCTTTTTGCAGTAGAGAGCACGTAGAGGCTGACTCCGGTATAGTGCTGTACAGAACACGTCCGCCGTATTTTCCACACCGTGTGGTATCTCATTGCCGCAAAACACATCTGTGTTAGGTCCTTTACTCTTTACTCTTCATCATGTACACCAAACCTCTTCATACACTCATCCAAAGTCACTTTGTTTCCAGTCAATCTTTCGCAGATGGCACGCAGCTTTATAGAGCATGTCACCGTACAGAAATAGGTCAAACCATACAGACTTTACAGTCATGCATCACAGATGTCAGATCATGGATGACAGATCACAAACTCAAACTAAATGATAATAAGACAGAAGCATTTCTCATTCACTCAAGGCGCTCATTTTCTGACTTGCCTAAGCCTTCATCTATCCTGGTAAGGACCTCAGACATACCGTTCTCAGCATCAGCTCGCAGTTTAGGTTACATGTTCTCTGATGACATGACACTTGACACATACATCAACCACATTTGTAGGTCAGCATATGCATCACTCCGACAAATCAGCTCCATTCGGCAATATTTAACTACAGAAACCACAAAGACTTTGGTCTGTTCTTTTGTTCTATCTAGACTAGATTATGGAAATGCTCTTCTTGCTGGCTGCCCCAAATACTGTATTGACAAACTTCAAAAAGTTCAAAACTCTGCTGCACGACTCACTCTCAAAGCTAAGAAACGTCAACACATCACTCCCCTACTCGCTTCTCTTCATTGGCTCCCCATTCAAGCACGAATACAATACAAACTCTCAATCCTTTGTCACAATTTCTTCTCTAATTCTTGTCCTGTCTATCTTTCAGACCTACTTTCTGTCCATTCACCATCCAGGCAACTCCGTTCTTCAAATGACAAGCGCACACTGTCTATTCCAAAGATTCGTACTAAAACTTATGGCGAACGTTCCTTTTCTTTTGTTGCACCTAAACAATGGAATTCACTGCCCTCACACCTCCGTTACACCCCAACACCTGCATTCAAGAAAGCACCCAAAACATATCTTTTCAAACTGTACTTTTCTCACTGAATTTTTTCCATATGTATATGCTTGCTGTCATTTTTGTTGCTGGATGTGCTTTTTGCGTCGGTGATACCTGGTTCCCTGGTGTTTACTTTTGACAGTGCTGAATGTGGCGTGCTTTGTTTTGCTGTGATTTGCACCTGTGGGATTTGAGACTGTGATGGCGCCTGTGTCAATTTACATATCTATGTGTGTGTGTGTGTGTGTGTGTACATGTATACATGTGTATATGTGTGTGTATATGTATGTGTATGTGTATGTATGTGTATGTATATGTGTATATATATATATATATATATATATATATATATATATATATATATATATATATATATATATATATATATCTTATATCTTTTATCATGTCAGTCTTACATATGCATATTTTAGTCATTGTCATGTTAAACTTTGTAGACTTTGTACATAGTTTACGACACTTAGTCTTAAGTTTCATTTTTTTTTTTTATTGTGAAGCGCAGTAAGCGCTATATAAGCCTACATTTTATTATCATTTTTATTATCTGACAATGTGATATCACACTGCACTGAGCTGTATCACATCACATCACATCACACCACATCACACCACACATCCCACCACACCACATCCCACCACACTATATCACACCGCACCACATCACACTACACCACACCACACCACATCACACCACATTACATCATGCCACCACGCCACACCATATCACACCACACCGCATTATATCATACCATATCACACTACACTATATCATATCACACCACACCACATCACACTACACCACACCACACCACACCACACCACATCACATCACACCACATTACACCATGCCACGCCGCACCATACCACACCACACCACATTATATCATACCATACCACACTACACTATATCATATCACACCACATCACACTACACCACACCACACCACATCACACCACATTACACCATGCCACCACGCCGCACCATACCACACCACATTATATCATACCATATAACACTACACTATATCATATCGCCACCACACTATATCACAGCACACCACATCACACCACATTATATCATGCCACATTATATCACACCACACTGCACCACATCACATTACAGTATGTCCTATAACATCACACTATACCACACCACGCTACACCACACTGTATCACACCACATCACATCATGTTATTTCACTGAATATCCATCACACCACACCACATCACACTACAATATGCCATATCACATCACAGTACATCACACCACGCTACACCACACTGTATCACACCACATTTGAATCATGTTATTTTACATAATACATTAAGAAATTGAATAAATAAAACAACGAACATAGTGATAGTGATAGCAGGAGGAGGAGGAGAAGAAGAAGAAGAAGAAGAAGAAGAAGAATACACCACATCACACTACACTATCATATCACACACCACACTATATCACACCACACCACATCGCATCACACTATATCACACCACACCACTTCATTCCACACTATAACACATCACATTACATCATACTACACTATGTCACACCACTCCTGTCACATTTAACTGTATCAAACCACATCACACTACACTGTATCATATTCACACCATCATATCACACCACACTACATCACACCACACATCACACCACACCATATCATACTACACTACACTATAGCACACCACACCACACCACACTATATCATATCACACCACACCACATCACACCACACTATATCTCATCACACCACATCACACCACACTTTATCATACCACACTAAACTATAGCGCACCACACCACACCACACTTCTTCATATCGCACCATATTGTATTACACCACACAACACTACATCACACCACACCACACCTTACTTCACTTTATCATATCACACCACATCGCATTGCACTATATCACATCACACCACACCATATCACACCACACCACATCACACCACGCTATATCACACCAACCACATCCCACTACATTATATCATATCACACCACACCATATCACACTACATCACATCACACCACATCACACCACACGATATGTCACACCACACTGCATGACACCACACCACATCACATCACACTATATCACATCACACCACACTATATCACACCACACTACATCACCCCACACTACATCACATCGCACCACACTTTATCACACCACACTACATCACATCGCACCACACTTTATCACATCACACTACACTATATCACATCGCACCACACTTTATCACATCACGCCACACTACATCACATCGCACCACACTTTATCACATCACACTACACTATATCACATCGCACCACACTTTATCACATCACACTACACTATATCACATCGCACCACACTTTATCACATCACCCCACACTACATCACATCGCACCACACTTTATCACATCACACTACACTTTATCACATCACACTACACTATATCACATCGCACCACACTTTATCACATCACCCTACACTATATCACATCGCACCACACTTTATCACACCACACTACACTACATCACATCGCACCACATTTATCACATCACACTACACTACATAGCATCGCACCACACTTTATCACATCACACTACACTACATAGCATCGTACCACACTTTATCACACCACACTACACTACATAGCATCGTACCACACTTTATCACACCACACTACACTATATCACATCGCACCACACTTTATCACATCACCCCACACTACATCACATCGCACCACACTTTATCACATCACACTACACTTTATCACATCACACTACACTATATCACATCGCACCACACTTTATCACATCACCCTACACTATATCACATCGCACCACACTTTATCACACCACACTACACTACATCACATCGCACCACACTTTATCACATCACACTACACTACTTAGCATCGCACCACACTTTATCACACCATACTACACAACATCACATCGCACCACACTTTATCACACCACACTACACTATATCACATCGCACCACACTTTATCACACCACACTACACAACATCACATCGCACCACACTTTATCACACCACACTACACTATATCACATCGCACCAACAATATATCAGACAACTACTTCGCATTTAACTATATCACACCACATCACACCACACCATAAACACATGTACCCCATTACATCACACAACATCACACCATACTTTCTCAAAAAACAAAACAAAAAAAACGCCACAACGCGTCACACAATATCACACCACGCTACACCACATTGTACCACACTCCATCACATCATGTTAATCTACATAATAGATTAACAATTCAATTAATTTACAAATCAGATAAATAAAACAATGAACATAGTTATAGTGATAGGAGGTAGAGGAAGCAGAAGAAGAAGAAGAAGAAGAAGATAATGAAGACAGATGAAGAAACGAAACGAAACGAAACGAAATTTTACACACACGCACACACACAATTGCATATGAAAATAAAAGGCATAAAATGAAAGCATGTACATTACCTAATTAAGCACGACGCGAACGACTATCATTGAAAAGATCAAATCATTAAGAGAGAAAAAAACGGAGGAGAGATGGATTGACAGAGATGGGACATGGGTGGTGAATCTATAGCAGAGACGAACAGGTAGGTAGTCTCTTCTGCTAGAGACTTCTTGTTTTCAAAGTGCTTAGAGCTTGGGTCTGTGACCGAGGTTAGGCGCTGTGTAAGCATGCATATCAACCAATCAGCTAACCACGTGATGCACACAGGTACACGTTCGGCAAGCCCCTTACAGGCGCAGCAGTGACGGTGACAATCCGCCTGAACCATTTCTGGTCCATAGATGACTCCTCTGTTCAACCCTTCCTCACCTATAACGGCACGGTGAGACGTGATTGGTGACGTGTGTAGGGAAGTGTGTGTGTGTGTGTGTGTGTGTGTGTGTGTGTGTGTGTGTGTGTGTGTGTGTGTGTGTGTGTGTGTGTGTGTGTGTGTAAGTAAGTAAGTAAAGAGGTTGTGAGATTGTGAGATGTGTGTGTGTGTGTGTGTGTGTGTGTGTGTGTGTGTGTGTGTGTGTGTTGCTGGCAGTGTATTTGTGGGAGTTTCTTCATTTGCATGAGTGTGTGTGTGTGTGTGTGTGTGTGTGTGTGTGTGTGTGTGTGTGTTAGGGGGTTGAGAGGTATGTGCGTGTAGTAGGGAGTGTGTGTGTATGTGTGTGTGTGTGTGTCTTTGTGGCGGTGTATGTGTGTGAGTGTGTGAGTTTGTTGTTTTGTTTTTTTGTTTTGTTTTGTGTATTAGCAACCCTCTCCCTCTTTTAGTTACCCCAGTATGTATCAGTGTCTGTAATATATTCATGTCTGTAATATATGGCTTATCAAACATAGGCAAAATAAGATACGCAAGCGATTGTGACTGTTTCCACTATTATACGTCCGAATTGAACAAAGCAAGTTAAAGAGAGAGAGAGAGAGAGGCATAGACACATACACACATCCAGAGACACACAGATACACAGACAAAGACAGACAGATAGACAGACGACCAAACACACACAGATCACACAGATACACAGACACAGACAGACAGATAGACAGACGAGCAAACACACACACAGATGCACAGACACAGACAGACAGATAGACAGACAGACGAGCAAACACACACACACACACACACACACACACACACACACACACACACACACACACACACACACACACACACACACACACACACACAGAGAGCACAAATATACTTTACTATAAAAATAGTTTTTAAAAATTGCACGCTCACACACGTCCTCAAACCACTGCCAAACAGATGGACGAGAATGGAGAAATGGAGTTCTCCTTCCCCACCGCTGACCTGGTGGACGAACGAACGAACGGTTTATTCACATTTAGGCCTCAGCCCCTCAAGAAGGGGTATTTGAACAGTAACAAAAGACAGTGGCATAATTGCTGAGAACTAAACAATGGAAATACGACTACGAAATGAGTATTTCTCAAAACCTGTAAGCCTTGTACAAAAAACAAGGAAAGATTACGTAGAGCATCAGGTTTTGTGCATGACATCAATAAACCCAATCTGAACAAACTAGGATGTCTGTAATACTTAGGATGGATAAATTTAACTCCGGTCTCATTAAGTTTTGGACAACAGAGAACAAAGTGTACATCATCTTCTTTTGCCGTTCTGCACAATGGAATTAACAAATGACAGCCATTACGAAAACTATATCTGGAACGATGCACTTTCAAGTCAGAAATACCAAACCGAAATCTTGTTGTTACATATTTCAACTGTCTGTCTATGTTCATTTTCAAGATCATGATTACAACAGAATGTTCTATACAAACTAAACAGACGCACAGACACACACAGACACAGACACACACACACACACACACACACACACACACACACACACACACACACACACACACACACACACACACACACACACACACACACACACACATACACACACACACACACAGCACAAATTTACTTTACTATTCAAATATCTTTTTTTTAAATTGCACGCTCACACACGTCTTCAAACCACTGCCAAACAGATGAACGAGAATGGTGAAATGGAGTTCTCCTTCCCCACCGCTGACTTGGTGGAGCTGAAGAGAAAGAACGACAACGACCACGAGTTCTACAGAGATGATACGCAGCCAGTGCGGCTGGAAGGGACCACCGTCCTGGTGACCGCTAATGTCACAGACGTCCGCACGGGCAGAAAGATGTCAGCGGTCAGCAATGTCCGGTTTGACCGAGATCCCGCCAAGATCGAGTTCTTGCCGGTCACGCGCAATGCCTACAAGCCTGGGTTTCGGTACACTGCTTACGTAAGTGTGTGTGTGTGTGTGTGTGTGTGTGTGTGTGTGTGTGTGTGTGTGTGTGCACGCATGAGTGTGTGTGTGTGTGTGTGTGTGTGTGCGTGTGTGTGTGTGTGTGCACGCACGAGCGTGTGTGTGTGTGTGTGTGTGTGTGTGTGTGTGCGAGAGAGAGAGAGAGAGAGAGAGAGAGAGAGAGGGAGAGAGAGAGAGGGGGGAGAGAGAGAATGTGTGTGTGTGTGTGTGTGTGTGTGTGTGTGTGTGTGTGTGTGTGTGTGTGTGTGTGTGCTCTTCATCATGTATATTCTTCTGCACTCCTCTCTCATTCATATGTGTGAGCTCTATTTCTGATGGATGTAGATCGACAAGGACAGATTGGATTAAAACGCCATGCCTAAAACCTTAATCCTTGAATGAAAAAAACGACGTTTCATGAGTTCTGAGTTCTATGCGGGAATAAAGTGATTCTGATTCTGATTCTAATTCTGATTCTTCGTGTTACTCCTGACTATTTCTATCCCCCATAACACCTTTCCTCCTACTACCACTACTACTACTGCTGCTGCTGCTGCTACTACTACTGCTGCTGCTGCTTCTACTACTACTGCTACTACTTATATTAATGAACAATTTATTTAGCGCCATTCCCAGTAAAACACGCTCAAATGCACATCCCACGGTAAAATCCGATGAGTGATATATGAATATAAACATTAAAACGACAGTTTGCATGTACAATCCCCGCACATACATTCAACCAAACGCTCAAACACTAAATCATGTATATATACACAGAGACAGAGACAGAGACAGAGACACACACACACACACACACACACACACACACACACACACACACACACACACCATCAGACACAAATCTCATACACTTGTCATGCATTACAAGACCTAAACAATGCACGTCTTATGTCACAATACTTCGACACAAATATCGAAAAGGAAAAGAAAGAAAAAAACAAAAAAAAAAAAAAAAAAGAAACAAACCCACTATTTCAAGGTCAAGGTGACCCGGGCAGATGGAACTCTCTTCCCGAACTACCGGAACATCAGAGTGCACTTTGTCGTTCTGGTGACCGTCCCTGTCATCACCACTCCTACAGCCACCACCACCACGACCACCGCCGCCATGAACCCAGGGCAGCAGCTGTCCTACCATCATCCTCCTCCTCCTCCTCGCCCCAGACACTGGAGGTACCCGCCTCACAAGGATGTGGTTCTGATCCAGCGGACCATTCTGCTCACGGCCGACGGGTTCTTGTCTTTGGACATTGATGTCCCTGCTGAAGCAAACCACATGAGAGTGGCGGTATGTGTGTGGATGTGGGTATTTGTATTTGTATTTGTATTTCTTTTTATCACAACAGATTTCTCTGTGTGAAATTCGGGCTGCTCTCCCCAGGGACAGCGCGTCGCTACACTACAACACGACCCTTTTTTTTTTTTTTTTTTCCTCCGTGCAGTTTTATTTGTTTTTCCTATCGAAGTGGATTTTTCTACAGAATTTTGCCAGGAACAACCCTTTTGTTGCCGTGGGTTCTTTTACGTGCGCTAAGTGCATGCTGTACACGGTACCTCGGTTTATCGTCTCATCCGAATGACTAGCGCCCAGACCACTACTCAAGGTCGAGTGGAGGGGGAGAAAATATCGGCGACTGAGCCGTGATTCGAACCAGCGCGCTCAGATTCTCTCGCTTCCTAGGCGGACGCGTTACCTCTAGGCCATCACTCCACATGTGTTTGGGTCAGGGTGGGGGTGCGAGGGGAGGGGGATAGGGGGGAGTGTGTGTGTGTGTGGGGGGTATGGTGGGGGAGTGAGGGTGGTGGTGGTGGAGGTAGGGTGGAGGGGGCGTGGTGTCGGGCGGTGTGTGTGTGTGTGTGTGTGTGTGTGTGTGTGTGTGTGTGTGTGTGTGTGTGTGTGATATTATGGAATGCCACAACTTGACGAATCTTCAAAGCGAGTACATTCCAAAGAAGTATTTAAACATGAAATCAGTTTTTGATACACTTTGTCGAAAGCAGGGAAGAGAGTGTGTTTGAAAGTGAGGAAATTCTTCACAATCGGAAATATGTTTAGCAAAATTATGCGATCGTTGTTTATCTGTATTTATCTTAAAGTTTATTGTGTACGTTTTAATTGTAGCGTGTGGTACAAATGGCGCTACTTTAAGTCCTCCATGCCCAGCATTGGTCAAAGGATTACATATTCCTGATTCATAATTTACGTGTGTGTGTGTGTGTGTGTGTGTGTGTGTGTGTGTGTGTGTGTGTGTGTGTGTGTGTGTGTGTTCATGTCCGTGCATGCGTGCGTGCGTGGTGGTGGTGGTGGTGATGTGTGTGTGTGTGTGTGTGTGTGTGTGTGTGTGTGTGTGTGTTTCTATCGCCAGGTGGGAACAATGGGTGTGTGGGAAAAACACCTTGTCGACAAAGCTGATTCTGGAAGCAACAACTTCTTGCAGATTGATGGCCCGAAGCAGTGCCTCAAGGTACAGAAATCCAGAACAAAAGGGGGTAGTTAGTTACAGAACAAAGGATATGTTTATGTCCACAACAAAGGAGCTGGTTTAGTCCAGAACAGTGGAGACAGTTAAAGCAACAACAAAGGTCAACAACAAAAGGAAATGTCCAGAGGTATGATCAATGACCACAACAAACGAGGAAGGCTATTTTTAAGGAGATTGATGTCCATGGAGTGATAATCAGGTCCAGGTGTGGGTTTGCATGACCGAACATTGCTGCACTAAGTTTGCTTATCGTTCCCAATGTTCCCAACTCCACGGTAAAACACTATATACTTTAGGGACATTCTTAACTCTAAGCAAACTTCGCTCTGCAAAGATTGCCTCGTGCAATCCAGGTCCGGGAACAAAGGAGATGGGTCGGTCCTCGACAAAGAAGAGTGACAGCGAGAAAGAAGGAAGAGGATGGAGGGAAGAAAGGAGAAGGGGACCGGCTGAAGAAGGAACATGGAATGTCCTGACAAAGAAAAAGAAAGAATGGAAGGAAGGAAGGGAAGGAAAGGAAGGAAGAGGGAAGGAAAGAAAGGAAGGAAGGAAGAAAGGGAGGGAAGGAAAGAAGGGAAGGGAAGGAAAGGAAGGAAGGAGGAAGGAAGGGAAGGAAAGAAAGGAAGGAAAGGATGGAAGGGAGGAAGGAAGGAAGAAAAAAAGGAAGGAAGGAAAGGAGGGAAGGAAAGAAGGAGGGAAGGAAAGGAAGGAAGGAGGAAGGAAGGGAAGGAAGGAAGAAAGAAAGGAAGGAAGGAAAGGAAGGAAGAAAGAGAGGAAGGAAAGAAAGGAAGGAAGGAAAGAAAGAAAGGAAGGAAAGGAAGGAAGGAAGGAAAGAAAGAAAGGAAGGAAAGGAAAGGAAGGAAGGAAGGAAAGAAAGAAAGACAGGAAGGAAGGAAGGAAATCGATGCTGGTGATATTCCAGCCACGCACGGTGACGGCTATAAAGTCAGTGAAGACTTGTTGACCTCATCCCCTCCAACAACGGAAAGTCCCACCAAGACCCAGGCCCTTGGATGCCAGCCAACAGGTCTTCACAACCATATATAATTATACCAATGAAGGTTTTAGCACAACCAGTTCGTGCACACAGACACGAGCGGCGCACGTACACAAAAAAAAAATGTGCGGGAGAGTAAAAGAAGTATGAACAAATAAGGACAATTTGACACTGTCATCTGACTGACCATCAGGTGCCCATGGATGAGAGGGAGGGATAAATTTGAAGAGAGACAGAGAGGGGTGCGGGAGAGAGGTGGTAGGGGTGGCATTATCATATGTCGGGGTCTATTGGGGATGGTTTGTGAGCGTGTGCATAGGGAATCCATTTATTTTACAGGTAGGGCAGGTGGCAAAGCTGGACGTGGAAACTACAGAACGCGTCAACAAAGTCATCTACCAGGTATGTCACGTGCACGTGCATTGTCTCCTTCATCACACGAGGGCAAGCGTTTATGACGCACACACACACACACACACACACACACACACACACACACACACACACACACAAACAAACACACACACACACACACACACACACACACACACACACACACACACACACACACACACACACACCAGTCGCTTCAACATTTCATGTCGGAAAACTTACGGAACAATCATTGTAAAAAGATTAGTTTATTTCTGTGGTAAAAATAAAATAACACCAATCAACCAAGCAGGTTTTCAGAAACGAAAAACAGCAGTCAATCATTTAGTAAAACTTTCGACGCACATAAAGCATCAATTTGCAAAAAGGAAAAACGTTCTTGTCACTTTCTTCCACATCAAGAAGGCTTACGACCAAGTATGGCATGCACAGTTATTACATAACTTAAAGAACATAAGTTCGTCAGGACACTTCTACTCTTATATCAATTTTTTAGCAAGTGTAGTATGCAGATTCGTGTTGGAAATACATATTCGAATTTCAGACCACTGGGAATAGAATTACCCCAGGGATCAGTGAAAGCACCCATTCTGTTTAATATCTGTTCTCAAACAGCTATGCACTAAAGCAGTGATGATCTGATCCCAAACAGGTGTACACTAAAGGAGTAATGATCTGTTACCAAACAGGTGTACACTAAAGAAGTAATGATCTGTTCCCAAACAGGTGTACACTAAAGAAGTAATGATCTGTTTCCAAACAGGTATGCACTAAAGAAGTGATGATTAGTTTCCAAACAGGTGTACACTAAAGAAGTGATGATCTGTTTCCAAACAGGTATGCACTAAAGAAGTGATGATTAGTTTCCAAACAGGTGTGCACTAAAGAAGTGATGATCTGTTCCCAAACAGGTTTACACTAAAGCAGTAATGATCTGTTCCCAAACAGGTGTACACTAAAGCTGTAATGATCTGTTTCCAAACAGGTGTACACTAAAAAAGTGATGCTCTGTTTCCAAACAGGTGTACACTAAAAAAAAGTGATGCTCTGTTTCCAAACAGGTGTATACTAAAGGAGTGATGATCTGTTTCCAAACAGGTGTACACTAAAGAAGTGATGCTCTGTTTCCAAACAGGTGTACACTAAAAAAAAGTGATGCTCTGTTTCCAAACAGGTGTATACTAAAGGAGTGATGATCTGTTTCCAAACAGGTGTACACTAAAGAAGTGATGCTCTGTTTCCAAACAGGTGTACACTAAAGAAGTGATGCTCTGTTTCCAAACAGGTGTACACTAAAGAAGTGATGCTCTGTTTCCAAACAGGTGTATACTAAAGGAGTGATGATCTGTTTCCAAACAGGTGTACACTAAAGAAGTGATGCTCTGTTTCCAAACAGGTGTATACTAAAGGAGTGATGATCTGTTTCCAAACAGGTGTACACTAAAGAAGTGATGCTCTGTTTCCAAACAGGTGTATACTAAAGGAGTGATGATCTCGGAATCCGGGGTCAATGCCGCCGATGGTTCGGGTCGGAAGTTCACTATTTCCTTTCCGGTCACCACCAACATGGCGCCCAGCTGCAACGTCCTGGCCTTTTACGTGCGGCCATCTGATGGGGAAGTGGTTGCTGACGCCTTGTCTTTCAGGGTCGACTTGTCTTCTGCTGACCAGGTAAGCAAAGCAGGGGTGTGTTGTTTATTATTAACAATTAAATAGCATTCTCTTACTCCAAAAAAATTTGCTACAGATTATTCCCAGCTTCCATAAATTCTTCGACAGATGAATAATGGTACATCTCACTTCTGCTACTAGGCATACTCAACAAGAATGTGCTTTTCCTTTGGATATCACTAGTCTGAACGCTATTAACATTCGCCCCAAAGGCTGTTTTCTCCTAATATAGCTCTGAAAGAAAAGAACCAAACAAAGTCATTTCCATCCATTCCAGTTATTATGATAGTACACTACCGGGAAGCACGCCATTTTTTTTTTTTTTTTTTTTTTTTTTAGCTTTACAACTGAACCAGCCTCAGTTTCTTTGACACCTTGATAATCCCTCATGCTTCAATATACACAGGAGACAAGTGACTCTGACATAAAAGAAGCAGTGTATTATAGACATAATTATATGATGTGGAATTTATCGAACAGCTATGCCCCACATAGGCTGGATATTACAGACACAATGTGCAAAATACAGGCAATATTACATCACAGATACAGGTTAGATATGACCCACACATGTTGTATGATACAATGTTACGATACACGTACATGTTGTATATTGCAGACAATATTATGATATTGGTACACCACGTGGACTACGGTCCACAGAGGTGGAATGTCATAGACAATATTATTATGTGATCGGTATAGGTAAGTTGTGATCCACACTGGTTGTATATTGTAGACACTATCAAGTGACTGGCAGTTGATAAGCTATGGCCCACTCATGATGTGTATTATTACACACATGATCAAATCCACAGGCACAGGTGAGCTACAACACACAGAGACTGTATATTACAGACAATATTATGGCACAGGTACAGGTGATCTACTGTCCACACAGACTGTATATTACAGACAATATTATGACACAGGTACAGGTGATCTGCTGACAACACAGACTGTATATTACATACAATATCATGGCACAGGTACAGGTGATCTACTGCCCACACAGACTGAAAATAACAGACAATATTATGGCACAGGTACAGGTGATCTACTGCCCACACTGACTGTATATTACAGACAATATTATGACACAGGTACAGGTGATCTACTGTCCACACAGACTGTATATTACAGACAATATTATGACACAGGTACAGGTGATCTACTGTCCACACAGACTGTATATTACAGACAATATTATGACACAGGTACAGGTGATCTACTGCCATCACAGACTGTATATTACAGACAATATTATGACACAGGTACAGGTGATCTACTGTCCACACTGACTGTATATTACAGACAATATTATGACACAGGTACAGGTGATCTACTGCCATCACAGACTGTATATTACAGATAATATTATGACACAGGTACAGGCGATCTACTGTCCACACAGACTGTATATTACAGACAATATTATGACACAGGTACAGGTGATCTACTGCCATCACAGACTGTATATTACAGACAATATTATGACACAGGTACAGGTGATCTACTGCCCACACAGACTGTATATTACAGACAATATTATGACACAGGTACAGGTGATCTACTGCCATCACAGACTGTATATTACAGACAATATTATGACACAGGTACAGGTGATCTACTGCCATCACAGACTGTATATTACAGACAATATTATGACACAGGTACAGGTGATCTACTGCCATCACAGACTGTATATTACAGACAATATTATGACACAGGTACAGGTGATCTACTGCCATCACAGACTGTATATTACAGACAATATAATGACACAGGTACAGGTGATCTACTGCCATCACAGACTGTATATTACAGACAATATTATGACACAGGTACAGGTGATCTACTGCCATCACAGACTGTATATTACAGACAATATTATGACACAGGTACAGGTGATCTACTGCCATCACAGACTGTATATTACAGACAATATAATGACACAGGTACAGGTGATCTACTGCCATCACAGACTGTATATTACAGACAATATTATGACACAGGTACAGATGATCTACTGCATATACTGACTGTATATTACAGACAATATTATGACACAGGTACAGGTGATCTACTGCCATCACAGACTGTATATTACAGACAATATTATGACACAGGTACAGGTGATCTACTGACCACACTGACTGTATATTACAGACAATATTATGACACAGGTACAGGTGATCTACTGTCCACACTGACTGTATATTACAGACAATATTATGACACAGGTACAGGTGATCTACTGTCCACACTGACTGTATATTACAGACAATATTATGACACAGGTACAGGTGATCTACTGTCCACACTGACTGTATATTACAGACAATATTATGACACAGGTACAGGTGATCTACTGCCCACACTGACTGTATATTACAGACAATATTATGACACAGGTACAGGTGATCTACTGCCATCACAGACTGTATATTACAGACAATATTATGACACAGGTACAGGTGGGCTATGGCCGAGGCAAGGTGAAGCCCGGAGAAGCCGTGCAGATGACGGTGACGGCACGGCCACACTCTGTGGTCTTCCTGCTGGCTGTGGACAAGAGTGTCCAGCTCCTCAAGTCTGGAAACGACATCACCCAGGAAATGGTCAGCTGATCCACTCTCTCTCTCTCTCACTCTCTCTCTCTCTCTCTCTCTCTCTCTCTCTCTCTCTCTCCCTCTCTCTCTTTATTTTTGTATATCAACAAACGAAAAGACTGTCAATGAGCTCGCTCTTTATTTGCATAAGCATCAAACGGAGAAGTGTATATGTTACATAATGGAAATTTTCGAGTGTATGACTTCAGCATTTTACAGTATATTCCCCTTCTAAAGAACTGTGGCCTGTACGAATAAACCATCTCAATCTCAGTTGGCATGGAAAAGTATATTTGAGCATGTAATTTTTTTTTTTAAATGCCTTATTTCAGAAAATTGACATAACATTTTAGAAACAGTTTTTCATAACATTGATATGTGATACGACTAAGTGAAGCTATCAGCTCCCCTAGAATCTTGTGATAATCAGCTGCTTCAATGAATTTGCCATTTATATTAAGAGAGGAGGAATTAGATGCAAGAGTCTGACGATTCTTTATGGATGTAAGCGCCATGTGGTTTGTTCTCTGTGGATGCAGAATCATGTGGTTCAGTTCGGACCAGTCGATTACTTGATAAATACTCTCCGCAACGTTTCGAAAACTTCAGACAACTCAAAACTCAGAAGCCTTTTCATTTCAATAACTTAATAGAAACTTCACAGAGAGAGAAAGAGAGACAGACAGACAGACAGACACACACACACACACACACACACACACACACACACACACACAGAGAGAGAGAGAGAGAGAGAGAGAGAGAGAGAGAGAGAAACAGACACAGACACAGATACACACACACACACACACACACACACACACACACACACACACACACACACACACACACACACATACACACACACACACACACACACACACACACACACACACATTTCCCCCACCCGCATGCCCCCTTCCTCCCAGCATACATGTACACCTATACATATATATGTATGTATGTATGTATATATTAGCATCAAACTTTTCCCGTTGAATGTTCAGGTGAGTGAAGAGCTGGCCGACTTTAGCGGTGATTACAGATACCACTGGCGCTACAAGCACATCTGTGCCTGGTCCTTGCTCACGGTGGACGCCAACCGAATCTTCAACGTGAGTATCTGTCTGTGTGGCGTGGTCCTCCCCCACCCACCCACCCACTCACCCCCTCCCAACTATCCCCTGCCCCACCCCCCCTCCATTCAACTCTAAGTACGTGACGTTTCCCCTACCTCCCTTCCTCTCCCCTACCACTACCCATCCACCTCTCCACCACCACCCCCATGATGTCTGTGTTTCTTCTAACCTCCTTCTTGTTGTCCTCTGCCTCTCCACTCAACTCACTCACTCACCACCCAACCCATGTCCATCTCTTCTGTCCTCTTATGACCCTGCCTTACCCCACTATCCAACGTCTAATCTTCTACCCCCGCTCCCTCCCCCACACCCCTTCCCCTGCCACCCCTATCCCCCCAACTCCCTCCTACCACACTTCCCACACCCCCTCCCCTCCATGTCCATCCTCCACTCCCTCCTGACCCCCCCCCCCCCACCCCACCTCTAACCCCCCCACCCGCGCGCGCGCGCCTCACCTCCCACCACCATCCCTCCATGTCCATTTTATACTCCCCTCCCTCCTTTCTACCCATCCCCCCCAGCCCCCTCCAACCTAAGACCACTACCACCACTACTATCACCACCCATCCATGTCTATCTCAGACAGGAAAAAAAAAGAAGATATTAATTAATTCATTTGTTTTGTGTTTTTTTCCCCCAGGACGCCAATGTTGCCATGCTTACGGATGGCAATTTGTTCGGGAAGTCTAGAGATATACCTGTGTGGTCAGTCGCATCAGGTAATAGTTATTGTAGTTTTATTGCGTGATCGCCTATTTGTTTGGACGCGTACGAATGTGTGTGAGTGTAGGGTAAGGAATGCGTGCGTTTCGTGTGTGTGTGTGTGTGTGTGTGTGTGTGTGTGTGTGTGTGTGTGTGTGTGTGTGTGTGTGTGTGTGTGTGTGTGTGTGTGTGTGTGTGTGTGTGTGTGTGTGTGTGTGTGTGTGTGTGTGTGTGTGTGAAGAGGAAATAATTTTTGGCTCATGTGGGTAAATAAAGTTTGTTTGTTAGGAACAAACCTGATTCGAAATCTTTCAATTTGTCCTTCTCCCCCCTCTATCTATCTATCTATCTATCTATCTATCTATCTATCTGTCTGTCTGTCTCTCACAGGTGGTGGGGGAGGATCTGGCGGAGCAGGAAGTGGTTTGTATAATGCGGCAACCCCACAGCCCCCAACTGACCACGTCAGGACCTTATTCCCCGAGACCTGGCTGTGGGACATGATCCTGATTGGGTACTGTGCTTTGTGTGGGTCATTGTCACTGGGTACTGTGCTTTGTGTGGGTCATTGTCACTGGGTACTGTGCTTTGTTGTGGGTCATTGTCACTGGGTACTGTGCTTTGTGTGGGTCACTGTCATTGAGTACTGTGCTTTGTGTGGGTCAGTCATTGAGTACTTTGCTTTGTGTGGGTCACTGTCATTGAGTACTGTGCTTTGTGTGGGTCATTGTCACTGGGTACTGTGCTTTGTTGTGAGTCATTGTCACTGGGTACTGTGCTTTGTTGTGGGTCATTGTCACTGGGTACTGTGCTTTGTTGTGGGTCATTGTCACTGGGTACTGTGCTTTGTGTGAGTCACTGTCATTGAGTACTGTGCTTTGTGTGGGTCACTGTCATTGAGTACTTTGCTTTGTGTGGGTCACTGTCACTGGATACTGTGCTTTGTGTGGGTCACTGTCATTGAGTACTGTGCTTTGTGTGAGTCACTGTCACTGGGTAATGTGCTTTGTTGTGGGTCACTGTCATTGGGTACTGTGCTGTGTGTGGGTCATTGTCACTGGGTACTGTGCTTTGTTGTGGGTCACTGTCACTGGGTACTGTGCTTTGTGTGGGTCATTGTCACTGGGTACTGTGCTTTGTTGTGGGTCACTGTCACTGGGTACTGTGCTTTGTTGTGGGTCACTGTCACTGGGTACTGTGCTTTGTTGTGGGTCGCCACATGATGTGTGTGTCTCTGTGCCAAATGATGTGTGTGTCTCTGTGTCACGTGACGTGTGTGTCTCTGTGCCACGTGACGTGTGTGTCTCTGTGCCACATGACGTGTGTGTCTTTTCCCCACAGACCCAGCGGGCGGGTGGTGAGGAAGACGGTGGTGCCAGACACCATCACCACCTGGCTGACCTCCGCCTTCGCCGTCCACCCCCAGCACGGACTGTCCGTCATCCAGGAACCCGTCAAGGTCAGAACCAGAACCGGTACCAGAACCAGAACCAGAACAACCAGAATCGAAAACCATAATCAGAATTAATCTGTTACATCACTCAGTAAGAGAAATGAGTAAAGGAAGTGTGTATGAAGTCTGTGATACAAACGTATGATGCATACAGAACCAGAACCAGAACCCGAATCAGAATGACTAAATGACTTCAGAACCCGAATCAGATTCAGAATAGCGTTATCACCTCAGTAAGAGAAGTAAAGTGTGTATAAGTGTGTGATACAAAACAGATGATGATGCATACAGGTCCCTGCTACTCCTTTCTGTTGGCTTCATCACTGACCACCACTGTCATCAGGGAACTGGCTACTGGGCTGGTTGCATGGTTGGGTGGCTCGCTGGTTGAATTGTTGGTCATGTGGTCGGTTGGTGAAGAAGTTTATTCACCAGTGAAGACAACGGACAAAGGATTTGTGCGTGAAAGAGATTGAGATGTGTGTGTGTG
Source organism: Babylonia areolata (assembly GCF_041734735.1). NCBI lineage: Eukaryota > Metazoa > Mollusca > Gastropoda > Neogastropoda > Buccinidae > Babylonia > Babylonia areolata. The sequence goes on from NC_134899.1 coordinate 8,904,891, forward strand.
TGTGTGTGTGTGTGTGTGTGTGTGTGTGTGTGTGTGTGTGTGTGTGTGTGTGTGTGTGTGTGTGTGTGTGTGTGTGTGGTTGAGTGATTGATCGGTGAGTCAACTGAGAGAGAGAGAGAGAGAGAGGGTGTGTGTGTGTGTCAGTGTGTTAGTTCATAAATGAATCAGCCAGTTTGTCATTTTCGTGATGAAATGAAATGTCAAATCGTTTAGCCAGGTTGCAAGTGATTTTACAAGATGTTAGTCAGCCAATCAAATTTATTGAATGTGACGGTTAGACCACTCCGCATGAAGGAATAGGCTGCGTCATTGGTCAGTTATTTCATGAAGGAATGAGTGATTTATCAATTAATTCCTTTTGTTTATTTGATTAACAAATCGTGGCTGGTTATCTATGTTAGTAAATCGTTCATTAACTTTTGTGTGTGTTATTTATATGTTGGTTCCTGCTGGAGGTACTGAAGAAAATAAAGACTATATTACTTTCATTTTTTTCCGATGCAAATACTCTCTCTCTCTCTCTCTCTCTCTCTCTCTCTCTCTATCATCATATATAGTATATATATATATATATATATATATATATGTGTGTGTGTGTGTGTGTGTGTGTGTGTGTGTGTGTGTGTGTGTGTGTTTTCAGGTGGTCACCTTTAAAGACGTGTTCCTCAGTCTGGACCTGCCGTACTCAGCCATCCGTGGGGAGGACCTATGCATGAAAGCCTTTGCCTTCAACTACTACTCACAAAGCTTGAACGTACGTTGGTGGGGTTCTCTGTGTCTCCAGTACCATTAGAGGCACAGTGAAAGAGGTGGTTAAATGTTGGACTTCTCAGCCAGTGATCACCGGTGGTCAGGGTTCCAGGCCTAATTTCCGCATGGCGGTGTGTCTTGGGAAAGGCAGTTTACTAATCCAGATGTTATTACTCCACCCATGTGTGAACGGGTACCTTATTTCAGTTGGGGAAGATTCACACGGCGGAAGGAGAGGATTGGGCCCCGCCTTCCTATGCCTTGATCTAGACACCGTGGGTATTATTAATTCGTTGCCCCGGTGATCGTAAATGCGTGTGGGACCTAAACGTATAAACCTTTGTACCATTGCCTTTGTCTCGAACTCTTGCACACAGACTATCGATGAACGTTCCAGCGCTGATTTTTGTCATTTCAAAGTTAGTGCTCCAACCTGCCCGCTCCCTCTCCTCTGCCCAAACAATATGGAGCATGATATATGATGTGATGTGTGGTGTGGTGTGGTGTGATGTAGCGTGGTGTGGTGTGGTGTGGAGTAGTGTAGTGCAGTGTGGTGTGATGCGGTGTGGTGTGGTGTGGTGTGGTGTGTGGAGTGGAGTAGTGTAGTGTAGTGTGGTGTAGCGTGGTGTGGTGTGGTGTGGTGTGACGTGGTGTGGTGTGGTGTTGTGTTGTGTGGTGTGACGTGGTGTGGTGTGGTGTGGTGTGGAGTGGAGTAGTGTAGTGTAGTGTGGTGTGATATATTATAATATTATATGACATATATGTTGATACGTGTTGTAAATTCCTGAAACCAGGACATCAGTTAAAAACAAACCAGGCATTTACATTTGTTGTTGCTGCGATCTGGACACTTCGTAAACCATAACTGTACGTGCGTGTGTACGTGGAAATAACTGTTTATTTTTTCCCTTTTTCTGGAATCTCCCTCACTGCCTGGCTTTCTTTCTTTTTCTTTTTCCAGATGATGATGGTGATGGGATCGACGCCAAGCATCGACAACATCCGTGTCCGTCGAGACCGTCTGTACCGGATATCTGAGACTGTGTCGCGAAATTTGGGAACGGTACTGTAGCTTTTCATTTTCCAGCTCAGGGCAATGTCACGTTATTTTTTTTTTATGAACGCTTTTATTTTGCACACTCAGAGACAGGATATATTCGCCAGTTGCCCTTTACAAACATAATTTTCTAGATCAAATTCAAATGTAAAAATCGCTGTCTACCCATTGAAACAAGGCAGATAAATGAAATTTAAACCCTTATTTTTTCTGTTAGTCTGAACGATTGTTGCCCGATAAATAGTTACAGCCAAAGTCTCTTTTTGTAAAATATTTTCTGCAGGTAAACAGGTTCTGTTGAGACTTAGAAAATCCATCAAATCTTGCATTGTTGCAAAGGACACTCTCGCGTTGATGAAGGAATATTAAACGCAAGCAAGCGCGCACGTGTTTCTTTCTTTAGTGTAACGTCTTTTCACTGTAAGTGATATTAGACGGGGAGAGAAGGGGGTGGGAGTAGTACATCTGTGTGCACGTGTTGGGGCTGTGCTGTGGGAGGTGGGGCGATGGTAAGAAGTGTTGAGATGACTGATACAGTAACAGATACAGTAAAAGATACATAAAAAAAGTGCCAGAGGTTAGAACAGGAAGAACTACGAAAGTCTGGACTAACTGAGAGTAATGTATAACTATTGCAAACATTCCTGTAACAGGATGAAGCGTAATCATTATAACGAAAACATCATCAATCAAAGGTAGATACCAACAATCAAATGTTCTGTGATTTGTCGGAGTCACCAGGTGGCGATCAATGAGGTGAAGGACACCCTGTTCTGCTTCACGCCCACCGGTCTGGGTCACTTCCCTCTGCGGGTCAACCTGACCGCTGGTCAGCGTGGTCAGCGCTTCACGGATGCTGTGGAGAGATCGCTGTTGGTTGAGGTGCTTTAGTCTCCCCTTCTTGATTGTCTTTGTTTTCCTCCTCCTCCTTCTTCTTCTTCTTGTTCTTCTTCGTCTTGATGCTCACAAAGCGCCTATCTTCGATCAGAAATAACTGAACTTACAAAGACGGAGTGATTTGCACAACAGGCTGTCTACCTGGGTAGAGCCGAGTAAGAGATGGTTTTAGGCGCCCATCATTTGTTGCCTGTGTCATTCTTTCAGGCATCAATCACGCACGCACGTACGCGCGCGCGCGCACACACACACACACACACACACACACACACATATGCACACACACACACACATACACACACACGCGCACACACACACACACACACACTCGCGCACGACACCAACCCCCCCCCCCACACACCACACACACACACACGCACGCACACCACCCCCCCCCCCCCCCCCTCCCCACAAACCCCACCCACCCAACAGACAAGGACAATGTACAAACACGTCTGATGTGTTTGATGGAATACGTCTTTAAAAGGGTTAAATCACACCTGATGTCTTTGATGGAATACGTCTTTAAAAGGGTTAAATCACACCTGATGTCTTTGATGGAATATGTTCATTGTTGATGAAACATGTCCTTCTATATAGTCCGTGAAGAGGTCTTTGTGTCACTGGCATAATCCCTTTTTCAGTTTTCTTTTCTTTTTCTTGTTTTTTTCCTTCGCAAATATATTTTTGTTTAATCAACGTTATTGTCATGTTGCTGTTTTCTACATTTGTACGTAAGCATAGCGCTACTGGAAACATGTAATATTCCTCAAATAAATACACTACACCTAAATATTACAACAGAAAAAGAAGAAAGGTAAGACATGCTGCAGAAAATCATATTTTCAATGTCGAACATACATGCTTATTCTTTTTTTCTCCAACGGCACTTAAAAAACAAAACAAAATTAATTAAAGGCATCATGGTTTTACATTTTTATCAGGGTGACATTCAAGCGCCGTTGTCATCAGCATCGTCGACATTTTTATTCCCCCCCCCACCCCCCCCTCACTTTTGACACTGTGTCCAGTTGTTTGATTAGAAAGACAAGAATGAGGGAATTACCTCCTTGACTACAGCTGAATACACTCGTCAGTGGAGGACTCTCACCTCACTGGGATCAAACAGAACTCACATGCCAAGATGGCACTCGCTGTTCTTTTATTTGAATTCTTCCTCTTGTGACTGTCTTGTGCAGCAAAAACCAATGACACCATTGTTAAAGCACAGAAGTAGTAGTACCCGCACTTCACATTGTTCTCCCTGAAAGATGAAAGAAAAGAAACCAGTCATGTGACCAGAAAGACGAAAGAAAAGAAACCAGTCATGTGACCAGAAAGACGAAAGAAAGAAAACCAATCATGTGACCAGAAAGACGAAAAAAAAAAGTAACCAGTCATGTGACCAGAAAGACGAAAGAAAGAAAACCAATCATGTGACCAGAAAGACGAAAAAAAAAAGTAACCAGTCATGTGACCAGACAGACGAAAAATAAATAACCAGTCATGTGACCAGAAAGACGAAAGAAAGGAGACCAATCGTTTGACAAAACAGACAAGAGAATGAAAATCAGTTGTTTTACAAAAGAGACGAAGGAATGGAAGCTAACTGTTTGACAAGAAAGACCAGAGAGAAGAACCTGAGCCGTTTGATAAGAAAAGACGAGGTAAAGGAAATGAATTATTTGACAAGAAAGAAGAGAGAAAAGAACTTGTTTGATGAGGAAGCATCGGACAAGAAAGACGAAGGAAAAGAAAACTGTTGTTTCTTTTTTTTTTCTTCTCTGTGAACAGCCGGAAGGGACACCCCGGGTGACGAACCGACCCGTCATTCTGGACGTGGAGCCCAGAGTGGTGCTGGAGCACAACGTGACCATCCAGTTCCCCAGGGACACAGTGCGGGGCTCTGAGAGGATCACCGTCAGCCTGGCGGGTCTGTTACGATTCAGTTTCAGTCTCAGTTTCTCAAAGAGGCTTCACTGCGTTCGGACAGATCCATATGCGCTAAACCACATCTGCAAGGCAGATGCCTGACCAGCAGCATAACCCAACGCGCTTAGTCAGGCCTTGAGTGCATGCGTATATATTTGTCTACCCATCAGAGTGGATATATTCGACAGAATGTTTGCCAGAGACAACAACCTCGTTGCCATGGGTTCTTTTTCAGTGCGCCAAGTGCGTGCTGCATACGGGACCTAGGTTTATCTTCTCGTCCGAAAGACTAGACGCTCAGATCGATTTTCCAGTCAAACTTGGGAGAAAGGGCGAAAGCGGGATTCGAACTCATACCCTCATGGACTCTGTATTGGCATATGAGCGTCTTAACCATTCTGCCACCTTCCTCCCTTCGTTATGAATGTTACAGTTATTCACTGTTGTCCAGTATGTAAATATATCGCAAGAAATTTCATGTGGTCTGTTATGAATTGTAACTGTTATTAACTGCAGTCTGTCATGTAGATATCTCAAAGAATTTTATTTCGTCGGGAAGTTGCGTCAGTGACACACTGTCGTTATGGACGTTATATTTAATGACCGCTGTTTGGTATGTTAATATCTCGGGGAATTGCAATATGGCTGGTCATTTCTGTTCGTGAAATACCCGAAGACTGTAATGGATGTTATCATACGGGATGCTGCTCTAGAGGATTCACTGATTCCTGTGTCTTAAGACTGATGTTACAAAAAGGGGTGCCATGAAAGGAAATTTACAGGACCCCACGTATGGAAACATTGATGGCTGTCTTTGGTGTTGTCATTGGTGATTTGCTCGGTCCTGTATTTGAGAACGTTGTTCACTGGGTTTTTGTTTTGTTTTTTGTCATTTGTTTTTAATGGTTTTTGTTTGCATGTTTGTTTTTGTTTTCTGTGTGTGTGTGTGTGTGTGTGTGTGTGTGTGTGTGTGTGTGTGTGTGTGTGTGTTGTTTTAGTTTATTTGTGGGGGAGCAATGGTGGTTAGGATCAATGTTACATCAGAGGATGCTGTTCTGAAGAATTTGCTATGACAGTTATCGACGTTACAATATAGGATGCTGTTAAAGTGGATTCATTGGATCTATTTGTATGGAAAATGGATGACGGTCACGAGTGTTGTCACAGGTGATTTGCTGGGCCGTGTGTTTGAGAACAACGCTGACTGTTGTAGATGTTATTGCTGAGGATGCTGTCATAGGGAATTTACTGGACCCCATGTATGGACAAATGGATGGGTGTTGTCACAGGTGATTTGCTGGGTCCTGTGTTTGAGAACATCGATGACCTGCTGCGGATGCCGTACGGGTGTGGGGAACAGAACATGCTGTACTTTGCTCCCAACGTCTTCCTCATCGACTACATGCAGAGGACCAACACCTACACCCCGGAGCGGGCGGAGAAAGCCGGGCACTACATGCTGATTGGTTAGTTTGAAAAGATCTCCTACATCCTGACTGGTTTGTTGAAATGTCTTAGTACATGCTGATTGGTTAGTTTGAAAAGATTTCCTGCATCCTGACTGGTTTGTTGAAATGTCTTTGTACATGCTGTTTGGTGGGTTGAAAGTGTGGTTTTTTTTGTTTGTTTGTTTTTTTTTGTTGTTTTTTTGTTATTTGTTTTTTTGGTTTGTTTTTTATAAGCTGGTTGGTTCGTTCAAAGCTTTTCATACATGCTGACTGGTTAGTTGAAAACGTGTATTGACACTAGGAATCCTTCTGCAGGTTACCAGAAGGAGATCGGATACCAGCACGTTGATGGCTCCTACAGCGCTTTCGGCAGCCGATACTCGAACGACTCAGGAAGCATGTGGTATGAGCTGTCTTTAGTGAAATACAATACAATGCAATGTAGTGCAGTGCAATAGAATACAGTAGCACAGGGTAGGATAGAATAGAATAGAATACAGTACAACACGATGCAACACAAGACAATACAGTGCAATGCAATACAACACAGTACTATATAATACAATAATATATCATATTCAGCGCGATCCAGTACATACAATATTTGATTATTGATTTATTTCCTGTCCAAATCCCACCCACCCCCTCTCACACACCCCCTTCCAATATTACCTTTTTCTTTCTCCAATCACTGACACTCTCCCCCTCTCCATAACATTTTGTACTCCATCTTTTCCACATTCTGTTCTCTCTCTCTCTCTCTCTCTCTCTCTCTCTCTCTCTCTCTCTCTCTCTCTCTCTCTCTCTCTTCCTCAGTTCCCTCTCCCACCCTCCACCTCAACCGCCCCCTTTTCAGTTGAATATTTATTGCCATTCATTTTCAGAAAATGATGATTTCTAAGTAATGAGAATGAAAATAATAACAGAAAAGAATCATTTATTTTTTCAGTCTAATGATGAACAGACTATAAACGAATAAACACAGCGCGATCCAATACAATACAAACGATATGATACGATGCGATACGATGCGATACGGCACAACACGATACGATACAACACGAAACTGAACACAATACAATGTATTGATAATCCGGTGGTCGCTCAGCTGCACCGCAGCAGGACAGATCATGGTGGGGGTGGAAGGCGTGCGGGGGGGCGGGGTGGTGGTGTGGGGGTGTGGGAGTCCGGTAAAAAGCGAGATCCCTGACCCTCCAAATTGAAGGTCAAGCACTGTGTCAACAACCCAGTCCTGTAAATAATGCACGTGATGAAAGATTATGCCCTGATTCTGTCATGAACGGGTTGTGTACTTCATTTCTGCATAGAATGTCATCATTGTTATAATTAACAGCGATAATTTCTATTTTCCAAAACGTTACGGAGACAAGGGGCCTACAATCCCCATGCCTTTTCGCTCGACTACCCGGCTACTCAGCCATCTCCACGATTCTGAGTACTCTAATTGTCCTGCCCTTTTGAGTTCGAATCCTCAGTGGACACGTGTAGTCTGGCCTGCTCTTTACAAAGCTCGGACTTAGCCTTCAGCATGTTAAACAGTTTCCTGTTTCTTGACAGTGTGTGTGTGTGTGTGTGTGTGTGTGTGTGTGTGTGTGTGTGTGTGTGTGTGTGTGTGTGTGTGTGTGTGTGTGTGTGTGTGTGTGCTCTCGCGTGCATGTATGTATGTGTATATGTGTGTGCGTGCGTTCGTGCACGTGTATGTGCGTTTTATGTGTCTGTGCATGTATGTATGTATGTATGTGTTTGTGTATGACTGCGTGCATGCGTGCATGTGTGAATGTATGCGTGCATGTGTGCAGGTTGACGGCTTTCGTGGTGAAGTGTTTCGCACAGTCTATGGCCCTTCGGGGGGAGGTGGTGACCATTGAACCCAAGATCTTTGAAAAGTCCGTCCTGTGGATGATCTCTCAACAGCATCGTAATGGCTCCTTTCCCGAACCCGGCAAAGTCTTCAACAAGAGGATGCAGGTACTGTTCCATTGGCTCTCTCTCTCTCTCTCTCTCTCTCTCTCTCTCTCTCTCTCTCTCCTCCCCCCCCTCTCTCTCTCTCTCTTCTCATACAAGTGTAGTGCGAGTGACGAGCCTTTGAATGCTAGATCTTTCCTCGGTATCCACCGATGCTAGAGGATGCAAACTCAGTCTTTGACCAGTTAACAAATAAATTCATAAATAGACATCTCTTAGAAGCATGTGCGTATCCTTTCATATTGCGATGGAGTCTCCCGTCGGACCGACGGATGAGTAGGCAGGCTGGCTTATCTGTCGGTGTGTGTCCTCATATGGGAGACGAAGCCGGTTCTGGATGCACAGCACTTACCACAGGTGCTGCAAGGGAAAACGTCTCCAGAAGTTGAGCCCTGCTTCCTTCGCTCACGCTTCTCCTTAATGGCCAGCGTTCTCTTGTTTTTAAACGTCTTTATGCCACTAGAGCACATTTCTGGGTGGGTTGTTTTTTTTGTGTGTGTGTGTTGTTGTTGTTTTGTTTTGTTTTTTTTTTTTTGGGGGGGGGCAAAGATCTGGTTCTTGTTGGCGCCGTAAGTACCTTGATGAGGGACTTCATCTCACTGAAGCTGGCGCTGTTGTTGAGGTGTTCCATTAAGGAGTCCTTCTTGGCTAGCCCATCAGCCTGCTCATCCCCACAGACTCTGCAGTGGGCCGGGATCCACTGGAGGACCACCGGTCTTTTTTATTTTTTTTTTTTTAACGTGTTTCTAATTTTCATTTTTATTACATAGACAGTTGACACCAATATGTGTAAAAGAAAGGGGGAAAATGACGAAACGGATGAAAACACTATGAAAGCAAAATATAATGACATATGTAAAATATTCTAGGCAATACAAATGTGAATAAGTGTGTATATAGATAGATATATCATGTTTATACGTCATCAAATATGAGATAAGATATCCATGCCACTCAAAATGTCTCATTTGTATATATTTTAACGTGTGTACTAATACTAGAAATAGGAAAAAAAATCGTGTCACAACACACACACACACACACACACACACACACACACACACACACACACACACACACACAAGACAGTCAAGTGAAAACAAAAATGCTAACGACAGGTGGTTATTTGACTCGTACAGACAACCGTCAAAATATTTAACACATTTCCTGATCGGGTTTATAAACTTTTTTTTTTACCTTAATTGTGGCAGTTATGGGTAGATTCTTGATTTATTGTCATATAGGGTAATCATTTTATTTTAAAGTCATTTAAATGACATTATCTTCATTTTCACGTGACATTGTGTTGATTCTTCAATTATTGTACTTTTTATGAATTTTTGAAATTTTGGGTATTGCGAAATCCTCAAAATTTACAATGTGTAAAAAGATTGGAACTGCTATGAATTAAAATCCAGAGAATATTTTCATACATACTCGTGATAAAACTTCAATAACATGTCATAAAACAATCATGCAAAGTCTCATGGTTGTAGGTTTACTCATCATTGAGCAAGTCCAAGGTGTGTTGTCAAAGCCAGAAATTTGGCGACTTGCGTCGAAATTGAACAAAAAATTATTAATAAACACTTTCGTGATTCAGCAAGCAATCTTTATTGGCAATTTTGTCATTGTTAAAGACATCTTTACAGTGGGAAAACTTATGCATATGATAGAAGAGATGTTCAAGAATTAACTCTCTCCATACGAACGGCGAAAGAGACGACGCTAACAGCGTTTCACCCCAATTATCGTCATCAAAATATTGCAAGCGGAAGGCTCTTTTACTGAAGAGGTGAATGTTGACAAAGAATACCACAATTCTGACGACGGAAGCTAAAGGTTGGGTCATTCAGACACCCACTGGACATCCGAAGGGTCTGTGTAGAGGAGAAGAGAGGACTGGCCGTACTGAGTGAGTTAAAATCCATCAAATACCCAAATCATGACAAAATCTTCATTTTGGTCTCTTTTGCACTGCCGTGTCCCCCCCTTAATGTCCATGCCATTCTTGCGTTATGTTCTTCAATTTTGTATCGCGAAAATAGGTAGCTTTTAAAAAAGAAGGTATTTTGGTGTGCTCTTTTCCATTTTACACCTGTAAATATACATTTTACCAATGAGTATTAAAAAGTCAAACACGGACCACCGGTCTTCTTCTTGCCACTTTCTGTAGCGCTGCCGACTGGCGTGGGAGCATGTTGTTGTGAAGGACTTGCAGCACTGAATGAGCGTCTGTCAGGAAGGCAACTTGGCTGCAGTCGTTGTCTGAGTCCTGAAGTGGCCTAAACGAATGCTTCAGTAGAATTGGTTGTTGTTGTTGTTGTTATCATTATTATCATTATTATTACTTCAGGGAGGATCTGCCAGTGGAGAAGCACTTACGGCTTACGTGGTCATCGCCCTTGCTGAGACGAAACTAAAATACAGGAGCGCCGGTAATTTCACGTTTTGGGTGAGATTGTGTGTTTGTTTATTTGCTTCGTGGTTTTTTTTTATATTGTTGGTTTTGCGGGCTCATGTGTATAAAATAAATGAGTCTTTTTTTTCTTTCTTTTTTTTCGGGGGGTGGGGGGGTGGGGGTGATGTGGGGGGGAGGGAGGGCGAGGAGGGGGAGGGGGGGATTTAGAAGTAACAAACATCCCAAGTGATTAATAATGTTAAAAAGGTCAGGTTATTTTATGCAAAATATAAGGCATCAAGCTGGTGAAAACATTTCGTGGACACAACACACACACACACACACACACACACACACACACACAAAATGTGTGAAGACAGTTATTCAAAACGCTATCAAGTGATGAACGTTAACAAGTGATGAATCCCTCTCCCCCTCCACACACACACACACACACACACACACACACACACACATTCTCGTTCTCTTTCTCTCTCTCTCTCTCTCTCTCTCTCCTCCCTCCCTCCTTCTCTCTAAGTATGTGAGCACCGTTAACCAGAGCCAAGAGACACAGAGCTTTGACACACAACAGACAAAACCTGGAGGAATCTGGTGAATAGTAACTCAGTGCAGCGCCCCGGTGACTCTTCACGGAGTTGCGAAAGAAGAAGAAGAAGAAGATAGAAAAGAAGAAGAAGTTCACCAAGAGGTGTCATCAGTGTTGGATGTTATCAGTCAGTGAACACGTGCACCACGGAACATCTCCCCTGTCCCCTCAACTGACTCTTGTTGGTTGAATATTGTAGGTCCCCACATCTTCCTCATTACATTTTGTTTGTTTGTGTGTGGGGCTCCAACCTCCTATTTTTCCCCACTGTTTTTTTTTTTTTTTTTTTCTGAGGGAGGGTGGATGGGCAGGGGTTCCTCCATCCTCCTATTTTTCCCTTTTCGATTTTTTTCAAATTGTTTTTTATTTCCTTCTTTTTTTTCTTTAACATCTTTTGTTTTTAATATTTTCATCTTCAATTGCATGAACAGTACAACATGACATGAAAAAAAGCAAAAGCAGAGATATATATCAGGCGTTCAACATCAGTCAAAATCATCTTTGTGATTTTCTTCAGATGGAAAATTTTCAAATGATTCAGTGTTCAATAGGTGTTTACCATTGTCTGCTGTTTGTTGTTCATGCGCACTGTGTCTCCTGCATTCACTGTGTGTGTGTGTGTGTGTGTGTGTGTGTGTGTGTGTGTGTGTGTGTGTGTGTGTGTGTGTGCCTCCTCTTCAAAATTGATAATCTATAGAAGTATTGCATATAATAATTGATTATTAGTTATCAATTTTTTTGTCCTAACCCTGTTTTCACCATACCCCCTCTTCCTCTCACATATGCCCTTTCCAATATTTTATATTATGTTTTTCTTTCTCCAGTCACTGACTCTCACCCTCTCCATTTTACATGTTGTACTCTATCTTTTCCACCTTCTGTTCTCTCTCTCTCTCTCTCTCTCTCTCTCTCTCTCTCTCTCCCTCTCTCTCCCTCCCTCTCTCTCTCTCCCTCTCTCTCCCTCCCTCTCTCTCTCTCCCTCTCTCTCCCTCCCTCTCTCTCTCACCCTCCCTCCCTCTCTCTCTCTCCCTCTCTCTCCCTCTCTCTCTCTCCCTGTCTCTCTCTCTCCCATCCTCAGTGCCCACCCGCCTGCCCCCTCCACCTCACCCGCCCCCTTTTCAGTTGAACGATTCTTCCCCTGCCATTAATTTTCAGAAATGATGATGTCTAAGTTATGAACATAATAAATTTCCCCCTTTTTCTCCCCTCTTTCTCTTTTTTCCCCCTTGCATTGAAGTTTATTTCTTTCATTGAAACTCATGTCTGACAGAATTTTGTACAGTTCACATATGTCATTGTAGGAAAATTACACCCTTAAGACATTAGGCAATTGCAATGAACTTCAGAAATAATTAACTTGCAAGGGTATTTCTATTTCACAATACACAAAGAACAAAAAAAAGAAATAATGTAAAAAAATAAATATAATGATGATAATAAAAATAATGATAATAATGATACTAAGAAGAATAAAAAATAGAAAAATAAAATAAAAATGAAAATACACACACACACACACACACACACACACACACACACAGAGTTTCAGTTTCAGTTTCTCAAGGAGGCGTCACTGCGTTCGGACAAATCCATACACGCTACACCACATCTGTTGAGCAGATGCCTGACCAGCAGCATAACCCAACGCGCTTAGTCAGGCCTTGAGTGCATGCTTACATATTTGTGTACCTATGAAAGTGGATTTCATTTTACGTAATTTCGCCAGAGTACAACACTCTCGTTGCCATGGGTTCTTTTTCAGTGCGCCAAGTGCGTGCTGCACACGGGACCTCGGTTTATCGTCTCATCCGAAAGACTAGACGCTCAGTTTGATTTTCCAGTCAAACTTAGGAGAAAGGGCGAGAGCGGGATTCGAACCCACACCCTCACGGACTCTCTGTATTGGCAGCTGAGCGTCTTAACCATTCTGCCACCTTCCTCCACCATTCTACCACACACACAACAAAAGCAAAACAAAACAAACAAACAAAAAACAACAACTAAATATCAGTCATTAAAAATTAAGGATATTTGACTGGCATGTATCAAACACATTCGTCCCCTTAGCACATTTAAGAAACGTCTGTAATCAATGTCTTGTATGACAACCACTTTTGCTTTTAAAGTCTGGAATGTTAGATTACATTCTTGCATTGTGTTCTTCTATTTAGAAGGTGTATCTTCCAAAAGCGGCTAAGTTGAGCTTGCATTTGTCAAATTTACATTGTTAAATGTATATTTTTTTCCAAGAAGTATCAACAGATCGAAAACTGTATCAGTGCGTACACTTTGAGCAATGCCAAACAGTACCATGCTTTCAGTTATTTTAACATGGGTACATGTCACACATTTCACCCTCAGTAACTCTTCAAAATTCTGTCAGAAGTGTTTTGAATGTTGGCATCTCCAAAATATGTGCTCAATGTTGTCCTTTTCATGACTACAAAAATCACATTAATTATTATTTGCAACCCCCATTCCTTTCAGAACAATATTAGTTTCAAGGATTCTGTGTGATATGCGTAACTGGAGCCATTTCAGCTTAATGTCTTGAATTTGGCTTAATTTGTAAAACGCTTCTTTCCATGAAATTTCTGTTTCCATTTTCTCAGACCACTTTGAACAAGATTTTGGAAGTTTGTCATCTAATACCAGAATGTTATAGAATAATCTGGTTCCTTTAGGTTCTGAATATATTATTTTCAATATACTGGGGGTATCATGTGCACAGTTATTTGGCATGCTCAACCTTGTCTGTTGTACATATTTTGTTATGGATGTTTTACAGTTATTAAATGCTAAAAAATGTATATTCATTCCGTATTTCCTATTAAATTCTACTTGTGTGAGGAAAGTTCCGTAATTTGTCAAAAAATGTGCAATACAGTAAACATGCTTAAGAATCCATTGTTTATAATTTATCGTGTTAGTTTCAATTCTTATACTTTCATTTAAGAATATTGGTTCGGAAAATAGCTCAGTTTGTGAACGTGTCTTTGCACGACTGCCAGACTGAATGAAAATAATAATAATAATATTAATAATAATAATAATAATAATAATAATAATAATAATAATAATAATAATAATAATAATAATAATAATAATAATGATAACATCAACATTAATTTTCAGTCTAATATCATCATCTTGGATGAACAGACTATGAATGAATGAACCAGCCTCACTGACTCCTCCTGACCTCACACGCACGCTCACAGAACCAGCTGCAGGGCTCACTGTCCCGTGGCCGCACTTACCTGGAGCAGAGGCTCCCTTACCTGACCGACCCCTACGACCTGGCCATCGTGACGTACGCCCTGCACCTCACCAACAGTACCCAGGCCAACCACGCCTTCACCTTGCTGGCTGCCAAGGCCGTCAGAGGTCAGGGGGAAGGGAGCGGAGAGGGTGGGGGTGTGGTGGTGAGGAGGTTGGGGGTCGACGATGTTTCCGGTGAGGGTGTGATGTGGGGAAGGGAGATGTCAGGGATGAGGGGGGTGAGGGGAGAGGGCGAGTGGGGATATGTCATGGATGAGGGGAGAGAGATGTCTTGTGTGTTGGGGATATGTCAGGTATGAGGGGAGAGAGATGTCTGGTGTATTGGGGGATATGTCAGGGATGAGGGGAGAGAGATGTCTTGTGTGTTGGGGATATGTCAGGTATGAGGGGAGAGAGATGTCTTGTGTGTTGGGGATATGTCATGGATGAGGGGAGAGAGATGTCTTGTGTGTTGGGGATATGTCAGGGATGAGGGGAGAGAGATGTCTGGTGTATTGGGGGATATGTCAGGTATGAGGGGAGAGAGATGTCTTGTGTGTTGGGGATATGTCAGGGATGAGGGGAGAGAGATGTCTTGTGTGTTGGGGATATGTCAGGGATGAGGGGAGAGAGATGTCTTGTGTGTTGGGGATATGTCAGGGATGAGGGGGGAGAGATGTCTTGTGTGTTGGGGATATGTCAGGGATGAGGGGAGAGAGATGTCTTGTGTGTTGGGGATATGTCAGGGATGAGGGGAGAGAGATGTCTTGTGTGTTGGGGGATATGTCAGGGATGAGGGGGGAGAGATGTCTTGTGTGTTGGGGATATGTCAGGGATGAGGGGGGAGAGATGTCTTGTGTGTTGGGGGATATGTCAGGGATGAGGGGGGAGAGATGTCTTGTGTGTTGGGGATATGTCAGGGATGAGGGGGGAGAGATGTCTTGTGTGTTGGGGGGATGTCAGGGATGAGGAGGGTGAGGGGAGAGAGATGTCTTGTGTGTTGTGGATATGTCAGGGATGAGGGGGGAGAGATGTCTTGTGTGTTGGGGGGATGTCAGGGATGAGGAGGGTGAGGGGAGAGAGATGTCTTGTGTGTTGGGGATATGTCAGGGATGAGGGGGGAGAGATGTCTTGTGTGTTGGGGGGATGTCAGGGATGAGGAGGGTGAGGGGAGAGAGATGTCTTGTGTGTTGGGGATATGTCAGGGATGAGGGGGGAGAGATGTCTTGTGTGTTGGGGGGATGTCAGGGATGAGGAGTGTGAGGGGAGAGAGATGTCTTGTGTGTTGGGGATATGTCAGGGATGAGGGGGGAGAGATGTCTTGTGTTTTGGGGGGATGTCAGGGATGAGGAGTGTGAGGGGAGAGAGATGTCTGGTGGGAGGGGCGGGGAGGGGGGAGGGGCGAGTGGGAAGATGTCAGGGATGAGGGGAGAGAGGGGAGAGAGATGTCTTGCGTGTTGTTGGGGGAGATGTCAGGGATGAGGGGAGAGAGATGTCTGGTGAGGGTGTGGGGGTGGGGATATGTCAGGGATGAGGGAGGTGAGGGGAGAGAGATGCCTGGTGGGGGCACCAGAACTATTATATTTGGTTCGGTGACTTGGCAATATTATTCACAATACAGAATGAAACATTGACGGCAACCCCCAAATGTGCAGAAAAGGAAGGAAGAAACAACCTTCCTGTGGACTGACCTGTTATATGTTTTTTCAATGCAGAATAGTAAATTTATAGTGTGCCCCGAGGACGAAAAAAGAAATTATGTATAATGAACAGTAGTGCTAGCAGAAAATGATAACTGATTCGATCCAATTCCATGGTCTTGTGAGGGACTGGGAAAGAAATCAACACAACGTGGAAGCAATTCTGGACGTCGCATAGAAATGAGCTGATAATGTATTGCTACTAGTCACAATTATAGAAATGAGCTGATAATGTATTGCTACTAGTCACAATTATAGAAATGAGCTGATAATGTATTGCTACTAGTCACAATTATAGAAATGAGCTGATAATGTATTGCTACTAGTCACAATTATAGAAATGAGCTGATAATGAGCTAGTAACAATAAGTAAACATGAATGAACTCAAGCAGATAATCTATAACATATAAATGAACTCAGCCTGTTTAGAAATAATCATAGTTACAACTCGAGTGATTCATCAAGGGGGGCGGGGGGGGGAGCCAAAACATCAATCACCATGAAGAAACAACACGGACATTGCTCTGCGATAGGATCAGAGGCACTAGGCGAGACATCGGCAACAAAAAATTCCGTTATCATCATCAGTATATATATAAAAAAAAATTATAATTTATTTTCAAAAAGCAACTACAAAAGGGAAAGTAATAACATTGACAACGGCGATGGTTGCACATGTGCACATAATTCATTAAGCAACCATCGGGAAAACGGCGAAACAGATGTCCGACATAGCGGGCTAAATAAACAAAAGGGTCATACACACGAAATGTTACATGTCTGTCTGAGTGTGTATGTGTGCGTGCCTGAAATCTGATTGAATGACACAGGAAACGAATGATGAGCGCCCAAATGGCAGCCGTCAGTCGGCTCTACCGAGGAAGGCAGCCTGTTGTGTAAATGAACTCGTGTTTGTAAAGCGCTTAGAGCTTGGTCTCCGACCGACGATAAGCGCTATATGAGTATCCATATCAATCAATCAGTCAATGTTCTCATTTATACTTGTAAATTTATATCATGACAAACGTGTTACAGCATGTCGTCACTCATTGTCATTTTGCCCACATGCAGTAAATCAAAATCGCCGTCAAGTTTCAGCAGGCATACTCAACTCTTCATAGTGCGCCCTCGTACACCTACACACATGCGCCCATGCACACATACACACACACGTACATACACGCACGCACGTACCTCCCCCCTGTGTCCCCCCTCCCCCCTCACGCCCCCTACACGCACACACACATCTAAAGCTCGCGCGTATTTCTCAATGTCATTAACACGAGGACATAAATTCTCTCAACTCATTCTAAACATGAACATCGATAACAAGCTTAGAATGACACACAGTCTTAACAGCAGCAAGAGCTAAATCGTGAATGAGTTAAAATATCGAACTGGGAAGGAGGGGTGGGGGGGGGTGGGGGGGTAGGGGAGGGAGGAGTCAGTTGGTCAACACCCAACACAAGCTGTAATTCTCCTGTGGATCACCATCATTCTGCTCTAACCAGAAGTTGTACCGAGCAGTGAATAAAGGGAGCACACAGCATAAATCGTGATCAGGTAGAAAACCAAATTTCCAACATGGACACACACACACACACACACACACACACACACACACACAAGCTTGCATCATTGTTTGTTTCACTGTCAGCAGTTACGTACCTTCTTGCCCAAGTATTTCAAAGAGAATAACTATTCTGCAGATGACTTTTGGAAAGTTATTTCTGACGAGGTTCTTATGGTCGAACTTTAACAGGCAATTAGTTCATAGCCCTATTTCTACATTCCTTTAATGTACTTCAGTTTCAGTTTCAGTTTCAGTAGCTCAAGGAGGCGTCACTGCGTTCGGACAAATCCATATACGCTACACCACATCTGCCAAGCAGATGCCTGACCAGCAGCGTAACCCAACGCGCTTAGTCAGGCCTTGAGGAAAAAAAAGAAAAAGAAAAAAAAAGGTGAATAAATAATAGATAAGCTTACACAAATAAATTAATAAATAAATAAATAATAACTATAATGTTAAAAATAATGTACTTCAGAATTGCGTTAATGGTTTCTGATTATTATTATTATCATTATTGAATTGTTACTGTCAAATGTAATTGCATGTTCGTTATGCATTTTTTGGGTAGTTTTCTACCTTTCTGTTTTCCTCTTCCCTCTCTCACCCCCCGTCCCCCCATCGCCACCCCCACCACTTGTTTTTGACTCACTTGTGAAAACAAAGTGAGTCTATGTTTTAACCCGGTGTTCGGTTGTCTGTGTGTGTGTGTGTGTGTGTGTGTGTGTGTGTGTGTCCGTGGTAAACATTAACATTGCCATTTTCTCTGCAAATACTTTGTCAGTTGACACCAAATTTGGGATGAAAATAGGAAAAATTCAGTTCTTTCCAGTCATCTTGTTTAAAACAATATTGCACCTATGGGAAGGGCACAAAATATAAAAAAAGAAACCTTTTTTTTTTAACCCCGAAGCTTTATAATAACAAATACAGAACACATTTTAACGATAGGATTTCTTTTAAGTGTATCACAAGTGAATCCTGAAGGCCTTGCCTCTCTTGTTTGTTTGATCGTCTAATATCACTGATAGTGAAAAGATGCTAAACTAAAGAACGAACACACACAAGCGCGCGCTCATTTAGAGATTACACAGCTCAAACATGTTGTGCAGTGTGCTGTCAGTCCGTGGTGAGCGACTGTCACGGTGCGGCAATGTAGACTCCCATACCGTCCTTGCCCAACACATGAAACATGGTCAATTTTACGACGGGGAAAGAGTTCCCTTGGTCCACACACCTGTTGTCAGCTATGTGCACGTTCACTTGCTTATTTATCCCTTTGTGTGTGTGTGTGTGTGTGTGTGTGGTGTGTGTGTGCCTAGAGTTGACTTAATCAAGATTTTGCGCCTTTTAAATATTATTATTAGTAGTAGTATTTTTATGTATTTATCTATTATTATTATTAGTAGTAGTAGTAGTATGTTTTAAAATGTATTTATTTATCGTTTTTAAAAATATTTATTATTATTATTATCATTATTATCTTTTTTTTTAATTTTCTAATTCTTTTAACAAATATTTATTTATTCATTTATTTATTTATCTATTTATCTTGTTTTTTCTCAAGGCCTGACTAAGCGCGTTGGGTTACGCTGCTGGTCAGGCATCTGCTTAGCAGATGTGGTGTAGCGTATATGGATTTGACCGAACGCAGTGACGCCTCCTTGAGCTATGTCATAAATACGTTTACGACAGAGATTAAAAACAATATTAGAGTGGAGAATTACGCACCATACTCTTCATAATTTTACCCCTTTCCCCATATATACATATGCATAATCCCAGTCACACACATCGAGGAACCACGGACCTTTATGTGCCTTTGTCTGTACAAGAGGGGTACCGCTTACTAGAAAAAGCATCATGGAGCAAAGTTAGGGAAGTATATCAGCAAAATGGCAAAGTTTTAAATAAAAGTATAAATAATATTCAACAACAGAAATCTATCAATCGATCAAATACTTTCAGTGATTTATTCAGATTAAGGCAAATTCAGGCATTATCAAACAGGATAAAGCTGAACGCTTTTATAACAGTTCAGCAGAGATGTTAAATGCATATGTGGAGAATCTATTTCAAGCAAACACATACTCTTTGAATGTCAGAGTCTGAAATCGTTTTTACCAAACTTCTCGGAAAATTCTTTTGAATGTATTTTTGACAATTTCAAGATGTTATCTGCTATTGCAGAAGGTTTGCTGCATAGTCCAATTGGACATTTGTTATAATTGTTACAGTTGTTTGATGTTAGCGTTTCCTTCTATATTGTCCCTATGTCTCCCCTTTTAATGTCTTATTTTTTCCAATGCTCTGTATCTTCACCACCTCCCTCCCCCCACACACACACACATATGCGCACACACACATACACACACATCATTCATCACCCTCTGCCCAATACCGTCCCCCCACCCCACCCCCACACACACACACCTTTTTTTTCCGTGTAATATCACTTAAAGTGGAAGACGTTAAACTGAAGACTACTACTACACATCAATGATATACACAGATACCCAAACATCGAAATAAACATGTATATATAATCAAGGTAATAACTGATAATCAGATCTGAAAAAAAAATGCATGCCAGAGCGTGAGTATGTGGAATGTGACATCTTAAATCAAAGTTTTCTTGAACTGCATTGTTTTTATATGTCTTATGTCTACTTTTCGAATGCTATTTTATGCCTCTTTTATTCACATCCTTTATTTGATTTTGTATTGCACGTGCATGGCTGTGATGATGTATGTATGGTTTACTCTAAGTTACCTTTTAAAGGTATATGTTGTGTTGTTGTCTTCTGTGATTATTTATTGTACACATGGGTTGCCATCTAAACATTTTATGTCTTTTATGCATACATGTTGAATGACTGTGATTTCCGTGTATTGTTTATGTGTTTTACACCACAAATGGATTTCTCTTGTTGAAATAATACAGTATTCTGTACTATGTAATCTGTATCGAAGAACCACTGCAGCGTGATGGGACCCTCCAGGCCAGAGTCATATTTCAGATATCATATTTCTGTTCCCCGCCAGAGTCTTTCACGGTCCACTGGGAACGGTCCAGGAAGGTGAGGCAACACCGCTACTCCTGGCAACGTCAGACTGACGCCATCAGCATCGAGATGACGTCATACGCTTTGCTGACGTACATGGTCCGCGGTGACGTGGCAGGGGCACTGCCCATCGTTCGCTGGTTGACCATGCAGAGGGGGCCACAGGGAGGGTTCATCTCCACACAGGTCAGTGTGTGTGTGTGTGCGTGTGTGTGTGTGTGTGTGTGTGTGTGTGTGTGTGTGTGTGTGTGTTTGTGTGTGTGTGTGTGTGTGTGTGGACATGGAGTGTGTGTGTATTTATGTGTGATTGTGTATGTATATGCGTGTGTCTATGTGCATGTGTGTATTCGTGCGCGCGTGTGTATGTGTGTGTGTGTGTGATTTTGTTCTTCTCCATTTTATAGAGCTGTGGTCTCATGGGTAGAGTGCTGGATTCTCGCCCGGGCTTCCTGAGTTCGATTCCCCTGGTACCTGGCTGGTCAAAGGAACAGATTTTTGCGACCTCCCATGTCAACATAATTATGTGCTGACCTGAACCCCCTTCATGTCTGTACGCACGCAGATCAAGTACACACGTCAAAGAAAGTGTAACGGGGTCACAAGGAATATGAATATTGGAGGGGGGGGGGGGGCTAGTACATAACAAGATACGAACATAAATCGAAAATCATACACAAAGAGAGATACAGTGGAAATTAGGATACATACAAGTGCATATCAATATAAAAACTTGTGCATACTCACACACGCACACACTGCACACACACACACACACACACACACACACACACACACACACACACACACACACACACACACACACACACACACACATTCGTTTGAACAGAAGCTGTATATTACATATTGATGGGGCTGATGAATCGATCTTCAGGGATATTTTTACGTATGTGTGTGTGTGTGTGTGTATGAGAGAGAGAGAGAGAGAGAGAGAGAGAGAGAGAGAGAGAGAGAGAGAGAGAGAGTGTATGCGTGACTGAAACCTGATTGAATGACACAGGAGACGATTGATGAGAGTCCAGAGACAGCTGTCAATCGGCTCTACTCAGGTAGCAGCCTGCTGTGCAAATGACTACGTGTTTGTAAAGCATTTACAATGATAGGCGCTATGTAAGTATCCAAGTATCTGCCTGTCTCCCTCTTCTCTCGCGTCCTTCCCATCTCTCCCTCTTTTTCTTGCCCCCTCTCCCCTCACACCCTTTCTCTATATCTCTCTCTATGCATTGAAGAAGAGTGAAGACGATGCATGCCCTGTGACCTATGACCAATGACCCCCCCCCCCCACCCCCCCACTCCTCTCCCTTCCCCCGCAGGACACGGTGACGGCCCTCCAGGCCCTGTCCCTGGTGGCCACAGAGATCTACCAGCCCTCCTTCTCCCCCATCACCGTCACCGTGCTGTGGAGGGTGGGAGGGGCAGTGCACAGCATCTCTCTCACCATGGACAACTCCACCCGGGGACTGCTGCAGTCAGCTGCCATACCCATCCACGTGAGATACAGAGAGAGAGAGGGAGAGAGAGAGAGAGAGGGAGAGGAGGACAGAGAGACAGAGATAGACAGAGAGAGGGAGAGAGAGATAGAGAGGGAGAGGGAAGGAGAAGAGGGAGAGGGAAGGGAGAGAGAGAGAGAGACAGAGAGAGAGGGAGAGAGGGGGAAGGTAGAGAGAGAGAGAGATGGAAGGAGAAAGAGGGAGAGGGAAGGGGGAGAGAGGAACGGGGGGGGGGGAGGGAGGGGGGAGAGACAGAGATGAAAAACATATATGTCTGAGTGTGTATGTGTGCGTGCCTGAGTCCTGATTGAATGACACAGGAAACGAATGATGAGCGCCCAATGGCAGCCATCAGTCAGCTCTACCCAGGTAGGCAGCCTGTTGTGCAAATGACCCCGTGTTTGTAAAGCGCTTAGAGCTTGGTCTCCACCGAGGATAGGCGCTGTATAAGTATCCATATCATTCAATCAATCAGAGAGAGAGAGAGAGGGGGGGGGGGGGGGGGGTTGAATAGTTCGGACAGTGCAATTTCCTTTTATCGGCAGAAAGCTGTGTTTTCCTATCCGGCCGAGAGAGATACGGGCATATGACATACTGTTGCTGTTTTACTATGACTTTTCTCTTTGTAGAATTGTGGGAACGGTCAAGTGTGAGAGAAGGTATCTATGATAAATATGAAATGTATGTACAATTCGTGATTGGTTTTTTTTTCACACAACGTGCTTGGTTTGTATCATAATGTGTTATTTTTGGTTTTACATGATGTAGTGTATTCATGTACTAGTTATCGTTGTTCTCACAGAATGTGTTACTTTTGCAAAGTGTGTACGTGTGTGCTATTTGTTGTTGTTGTCACACAATGTGTTACGTTTGCAGTGTATATACTGTTTGTTTATAGGTGTTTTCTTTTACAAAATGTGTCAGGTTTGTATTTAATGCATTGTTTGTTATTGCTGTTTTCACAAACTAACGTAATTTAGTTATTGATGTTTTCACTCACTGTGCGAGATTTGTAGTGTACCTACTATTTGCAATTGTTGTTTTCACACAACGCATTTTGTTTGTTTAATAATTATTAATTGTCATTGTTGTTTTAACAGAATGTGGTAGGTTTGTGTGTGTATGCGCTATTTGCTATTGCGGTTTTGACAGAATAACGTGATACCGCCATATGTCACCATCCAAGCCAGACCCTTCAGGGCGAACACGGTCAACTCGAATGCTGTGGCAGAGGTAAGCTTTGGCAGAGTGGGTGTGTTTTGGTGTCTGTTTACATGTAGATAGGATGTTAGTGTGTGTGTGTGTGTGTGTGTGTGTGTGTGTGTGTGTGTGTGTGCGTGCGTGTGTGTGTGAGTGTGTGTGTGTGTGGTGTGTGTGTGTGTGTATGTGTGTGACAAATACAGTGCAAATCAATTACGCGTGGACATTTTTTTTTTTTTTTTTTTTTTTTTTTTTTTTTGTGAGTTAGACAGACTGCACGCTCTCAGATCTAGGGCCGACCATTATTTTCTTACATCTTTTCTTAAAAAAAAAAAAGAAAAAAAAAAAAAGATTTTTACATTCCACTCAAATCCAGGTGACCTTGGACTACAACGTTCTCGCCGATACCAACCAGTTCCCCTTCGTGCTGACTTGGCACGTGCGGCCCGTGGATGACAGTCGCTTCGTTCTGGAGGTGGAGGGGAAACGTGTGGACGGGCAGGAAGGCAGCATGACGGTGATAGACGTGGGACTGCTGACTGGCTATGACGTGGATGAGGACAGTGCGCTGTTCCACACCGCCACGGCCACCAACACGGAGCTCAAAGGCCGTCACTACATCCTCTACTTCGACCAGGTACTTAGGGTGTGGGGGTGGGAGACACATAGCTCAAAGGCCGTCACTATATCCTCTACTTCGACCAGGTACTTAGGGTGTGGGGTGGGAGACACATAGCTCAAAGGCCGTCACTATATCCTCTACTTAGACCAGGTACTTAGGGTGTGGGGGTGGGAAACACATAGCTCAAAGGCCGTCACTATATCCTCTACTTAGACCAGGTACTTAGGGTGTGGGGGTGGGAGACACATAGCTCAAAGGCCGTCACTATATCCTCTACTTCGACCAGGTACATAGGGTGTGGGGGTGGGAAACACATAGCTCAAAGGCCGTCACTACATCCTCTACTTTCTTTGCTATGTCCAACCGCCTTTCCTCCGGGGGGCGGAGTTTTGGGGAGAGGAAGTTGACGATCAGCGACAAGAGTAGAGGCCTGAAACAGCGTCATACTGTGGGCACGGAGCGTGTATGGAACTCCGTCAACCCATCGTCAGCGTGGCTCTGAAGCCTGAGTATTTGGTGCTGTTGCACGTCTGTACAGCTGGCTGGCTTTGTTGGCTGGCATTCTTGTCAGGTGACTAAGTCACTTTATGCGTTGGCGCGCTGTGCGCTGGTTGACAGATGTAGCATCAACCGTCTTTCTGATGTCCACGTTTCTGAACCGCTCCTTCCTGGTTTTTGCCGGCTGCTCGACGGAGTCATCTCATCTCACAAGTTGCGAGCTTGAGCTCCAGGGCTTTGTCCAGAGTCCAGGTCTGACAAACACACACACACACACACACACACACACACACACACACACACACACACACAAAACGCCGGCGGTAAGACCAGGCTCCTACAACCTGTACGGGCTCATCAAAAAAAACAAAAGCAAAAAAACCTACCCCTTAATGGGACTCGGCGGAGGGGTGAAACAGGCATTCATTTATTTTATCTTTGCACTTGGTAAATTCCCATGCCCAGAATGACTCTCCTTCCTGTCTTTGCGAACTGAAGCTTCACAGACCATTGATAATTAGAAACAGTTGGGTTTTTTTAACCTGGACACACAGATTCTCCTCCTCCTCCTCCTCCTCCTCCTTCTTCTTCTTCTTCTTCTTCTTCTTCTTCTCATGATCATCATGATCATTGATATTATCATTATTACTATTATTATCAATTATTATCATTATTATTATTATTATTATTATTATTATTATTATTATCATTATTATTATTATTATTAGCAGCAGCAGTGGTATTTTTCTTGCTGTTGCCAGTTTTGTTGATCTTGTTGATTTGCGCATATGTTGTTCCACGCAGATGTTTTGTCTGTTGGAACCATTTTGTCATCATGTATATCGCTGTTCTGTAGCACATGATAACAGGTTTTTGTTGTTGGTGGTGATGTTGTTGTTTTTGCCTGCTCCAGATTGACGGAACAGGAGTCCGTGTCGTCTTACCCATGGTGGTCTCCAGCGGCATACCTGTCAACACTGAAGCTGGCGTCATCCGTATCTATGACTACTATGAAAACGGTGGGTGATGCTACTGCTACTACTACTGCTACTGCTGCTGCTGCTACGACTACTACTACTACTACTACTACTACTACTAGTAATAATAATAATAACAATGATAATGATAATGATGATAGTAATAATCGCGATACTACTACTACTACTAATACTACTACTACTATTGTGACGTTCGTCCTTCGTATTCGAAGATGACCAAGGCTTCAAATATCAAGTGGAAGATCGGTAGCTGTGGGTCCAGAGGTGACTGATGGGACCAGTCCGGACCCTGAAGGCTCTCCCACATGTGGGACACAAGTGAGTGGGTGCTGTCGTGGCAGTGGATGCTGCTCGGGCCTTGCGCACTGCTCGCTTTCGTTGCGCCTCGGTGATGCGCCTAGCTTCAGTGCACGGGCTCCTGTGGGGATTTTGCAGCGCCAAGCTGGACGGTCCGGAGCAAGCCCCCCAACGTGTTGCTGTTGACGCTCAGTTCTTTTGTTGTTGTTTTTTTGTTGTTTTTTTAAGGACTAACTAAGCGCGTTGGGTTACGCTGCTTGGCAGATGTGGTGTAGCGTATATGGATTTGTCCGAACGCAGTGACGCCTCCTTGAGCTACTGAAACTGAAACTGCTCAGGTCTTTGAAGGACGCTACTACTACTGCTACTACTACGACGACGGTATTTATATGGCGTAAACTCCACATGTAAGACCCCCACATCAAACAATACACACACAGACTCAGTTTCTCAAGGAGGCATTACTGCGTTCGGACAAATCCATATGCGCTAAACCACATCTGCTAGGCAGATGCCTGACAGTAGCATAACCGAACGCGCTTGTCAGGCCTTGAGTGCATGCATATATATATATATTTGTGTACCTATCAGAGTGGGTTTCATTTTGCAGCATTTTGCCAGAGGACAACACTCTCGTTGCCATGGGTTCATTTTCAGTGCGCCAAGTGCGTGCTGCGCACGGGACCTCGGTTTATCGTCTCATCCGAAAGACTAGACACTCAGTTTGATTTTCCAGTCAAACTTGGGAGAAAGGGCGAGAGCGGGATTCGAACCCACACCCTCATGGAGTCTCTGTATTGGCAGAGGAGCGTCTTAACCATTCTGCCACCTTCCTCCATACACACAGTCATAGAGTGCATAGTAACCGCACACGAATGCACTCAAGAGGAAAAGAAAGACTTACTGGTCACCGTCCAGATTCCTGCTGTGAACAAGATGTAAACTATTTGGACGAGTACCTCTTCCGCGATGAAACAATATTTCTCAAGGCCTGACTAAACGCGTTGGGTTACGCTGCTGGTCAGGCATCTGCTTGGCAGATGTGGTGT
Source organism: Babylonia areolata (assembly GCF_041734735.1). NCBI lineage: Eukaryota > Metazoa > Mollusca > Gastropoda > Neogastropoda > Buccinidae > Babylonia > Babylonia areolata. The sequence continues at coordinate 8,931,738 of NC_134899.1, forward strand.
AGTGTATATGGACTTGTCCGAACGCCGTGACGCCTCCTTGAGCTACTGATAGTGATACTGATGAAAGAATAGGAACACCAACATTATCCGAAGGTGGGGCAGCTTCTGAGATCTGAGATCCTTGTCCAAGGTAGGCATCAGTGCCATGCTTTGTGATTTTCACTGTGCGGTCTTCCACGCATCCCTGTGTGAGTCTGGGTCTTGTATCAGCTGGCAAGACTTTATTTGAATTCAGTGATAATGATGATATTTGATATTTTTTGTTTAGCCCTTTCTTCCCTAAAAGGGAGCTTAAAGCCCTTTACAATAACATCAAATACATACACACAAAAATACTTTAAAAGAAAGGGAAAAAAATAATGATTTAACACACAGAAGCATAAAACATAATCAAAAATTACGCGAATTACATTACTTAATCACACACACACACACACACACACACACACACACACACACACACACACACACACACACACACACACACACACACACAGAGAGAGAGAGAGAGAGAGAGAGAGAGAGAGAGAGAGTTTGCATGGCTTTTAACTGAATGCCATGAGAAAGATATGGCAGGTCTATCCATAGGCGTTTTCAAAAAGACGTGTTTTCAGACCAGTTTTAAAAGATTGAAGTGAGGGAGAGTAGCGAAGATCATGAGGTAAACTCTTCCAGACAGATGGAGCGGAATGGAAAAAGGAAGAATCACCGAAGTGATAAATCTTCAAAATAACCTCTGTCGGCAGAAATAGATATGTAAGTAGGGGTGGGGGTGCTGACTGTACAAATGTGATGTCTATTGCCCAGTCCTGAATTTTGTCTGCCAACCATACTGCTCTTAGTCAAGCTTCTCATCCAAATGACCAGCGCTCAGATAGATCACCACCCAGGTTACAGTGGGGGGGGGGGGGAGGTGGACAAGGGGGACTGGCGGGGGGAGGTGTGTATGTGTATGGGAGAGGGGGCGCGGGGGGGGGGGGGGGTAGGTAAAGTAAAACTTACGGTCCGTAGTTGGGACTCGAACCCAAGCATACTCGCTTCCTAGTCGTGCGCGTTACCGCTCGGCCACTGCTCCATTGATGCGCTTGACTGAAACATGGATGTGTGAAGCTTTCTTGTGGACAGTTCGACCGCGTCTTCTTTAGCTGTGTAATTACGGTGGTAACATGAACAGATCCATTATCACGCTTTGACAGATGAGAGGACTCCCCCCCCCCCCCCCGCCAACCTCCAACAGGAAACTGCTAAAACAAAAATGTCAGGACACACACACACACACACACACTCACACATACACATATATGCGCACGTGTATGTATGTACATGTGTGTGTGTGTGTGTGTGTGTGTGTGCGTGTGTGTGTGCGCGCGCGCAGCAATATGGTGCTTTGAAAATGTAAATTTTACTGAAAAATCAGTACTGAAATTTTTGAAACCCTTGTTCAGATTGAATAGGAATGGAGAAACTAGTATTTAACCAATCAATGTTTCAGTGAAATTTAGATTGGCTCGATAGTGGACTAGCTTGGTGTTATCAAACGCAGAAAAATATTCTGGAAAAATATAGGCCCTACTTGATATTATCAAATCTATACAGAAATGGTATTAATTCTTCAAAATGGATGAGTTATATCAGACACACAGAAACCGGGTATGACTGTGTTTGGGCTGTTCAACCCTTCTTGGATCGGGAATCTTTCTGCAAGAATGTCAATATAGCGCTGAATGATAGTTTTCAAAATTCATGGAGACAGGCTCTCCAAATCAGTAATAAATGTTTATTCTATCGAAATTACAAAAGTTATTTTGGGAAGAGAAAAAAATATACATGTCAAATGCCTGACAATTACGTTATCAGATTTCGATGTAGAAGTCTTAAGTTGGAAATAAAATAAAGACACAATGGCATACCACGAGAGTTACGGTAATGCAAGTAATTGTAATATGTCTGTGATTGGTGATTAGTTCCATTTTATAGCGGAATGTCCCAAGTATGATCAGTTTCGAAAAAGGTATGTGCCGAGAATATATTTGTCTCCGGAATCGGTTTTTAACTTTTGCAATATGCTGAAAGGAGGCCAAAAATCTATTTCAGCTGTATGTGAGTTTATCAAATTTGCAAATGCTCTTTAAATAATATTTTTGGGGTTAAAAGACGTTTGTGTTTTCTGAGAAACACTTCTATGTGACGTCGTTATGCATTTGGAAATGTTTAATCTGGGCATGAAATCTTTATTTTGTGGTAATCTTCCATACTCCAATAAGAGTGAAAGGATGATTAAAACTTGAAACACGCGTGTGTGTGTGTGTGTGTGTGTGTGTGTGTGTGTGTGTGTGTGTGTGTGTGTGTGTGTGTGTGTGTGTGTACAGACCA
>NC_134899.1:8939110-8991610 GCF_041734735.1 Babylonia areolata
ACAACTAACAAAGGTATTCATATTTCAAACGAATCAATTGATCAATTGGGAACAAGGCACCATGTCTCCCATTGTTGATTACTTGGATTGTTATTTCATTAATAAACAAAAATATCGGGTTCCCTGTTTAACTCCTGCCATGCAGTTAATGAATTATGTCAGTTTAGTGCCACAGCGAACTTCAGCTCTTATTCCATCATATATGCTTTTAATGCATCTACAAAGTTTACCTCTTATACCATTCCTCAACAAAACTGGTCAGAGAACATTGCTAATAATAGAGTCGAATGCCTTTTCAAAATCAATGAAAGCAACATACAACCAATGGATAAAGGAGAACTCTTTCTGTACAAATGCAAGCGAATAACATTCAAATAGTTTACCACTCATGTCATTTAGGGAAATTCCTTTATATTTGTTGGGATTGTTTACATCATCTTTCTTATGAATGCGCAAAATTATTGATTCTACCCAGTTATTGGAGTGCATGTCTTTTTCAAACAATTTTAGAGAAAGAAAGGAGCTACCCGATCAGAAATATTTTAAACGGTTCACTTACAATTTCATCAGAATCAGCTATCTTCCCATCTTTAAGTTTTCGTTTTGCTTGTAATGCCTTTTCGTTGGAAATTGGTTTATTCGTGTAAAGATCTGCGTCATCATCAATTATAACATCATCATCATGTGCAGCTTCATTTTGCTCGTAATAATATTTGATTTGTAACAGCGCTTGACTGTTGAAACCAGGTATCTGTATCAATGTTATATCTTGGCTACTTCCTTCTCTAACAACAACAACGATACTACTAGACTACTACTACTACTTATAATAATAATAACAATAATAGCCATGATAATGTACATTTGTATAGCGCCCTTTCCCTCTGAGAGCTCAAGACGCTTTACATGAAAGAAAAAGTTACAAATTACATGAACCATTCATGACCACTCTTCCCCCCCCCCCCCCCCCACACACACACACACCCTCCACTTTCCCTCTCTCATTCGTCATACTTACAAAATTGAAACTTCTTAACCGAAACTTTTGACAACCCACAGAAGCCACTAGCTTATCCATTAAATTTCAGTTGAATTCTTTCTCTTTTCGTTTAATCAAATGAGACAGAGAGAGGGAGAGACAGACAGACAGAGAGAGAGACAGAGACAGAGGGATACAGACACAGAGAGAGAGAACCACGCAGATAAGCACAATTTATTCATTGAGCCATTGCCCCTACGAAGGATAATAAAAACAATCTGTTGCGTCGAGTTCACAAACATGAGAAAAACAAACAAACAAAAAAAAACTGCACAGGACATGAATGAACAATAAACTGTGAGTTGTGTACCTTGGAGTTGCAAGTTTACGACTGAGTGAAACCTGGCAAAGTTATCAGCGAGAAAAAATCTGTCTCTCTCTCTCTCTCTCTCTCTCTCTCTGGGGTGTGAAATGGCGCTTTAACGATAAGTCGCGCTGTGTTGTGCCCCGACAAATTTCCTGGTGCACTGTTGATTACGAGTGGTATCCGAGGCACATAGTCTGTGAGGTACCATGCCATCTGCCTCAGAAGGTTTCAGGGCAGCATGTGGTTGTTTTCTGTCAAATATTTCTGGCCTTTGTGTGTAAAAGGGACAGGCAGAAAATGGCTAAGCTAGTCGCCGTGCTCAAACCAAAGTGCAACGTAGACGGTGCTGTTTCAGAATAGCTCCTGTCGTATTCGTTCTGGGAGAGACTTCTCCTCCAGTGCGGTGATGTGGAAAGCAGCTCTTGACCCAACACCTTCTCAGACCCGTGACAGTATGAGGCAAACCCGACTGGCCAGTTGAGGCACTAGTGGTCACAGAGCCAGCCTAGAGAGACCTGTCAACCCTCAAGGAACCGTTACCAACCAGCCTGCAAAGGAATCCACCATGTCCGACCTCCTGACCATGATGCAGACCATAACTGCTTTTGATGGCCTCCATGAGAACGTCGGTGGACACCAAGCTGGAGGAGGTCAAGCAGGAGACACAACACGTCCTCCGTGAGGAATACGTGGCCTTGCAGGAAGAGCTCAGAGAAAATGAGAGAGGAGGTGGATGGACTTCGACAACAGAACGAGCATCTTCAATGGAAGAATGACGACCTTGCTGTGTGAAGGTGTACAACAGACGACCTTGAGGGATGATCTGAGCGGAACAACTTAATCCTCTATGGTTTGGACAGAAAGCAAATCGAAACGAATGCTGACTGAAAAAATATGCTTCAAGGTCTACTCACTGACAAACTGGAACATTCTATTGACATAGAGTTTGACAGGTCTGTCCGTTTGAGCTCAAAACCAGACTTACCAATAATGATCAACAGAAAAGGGACATTCTGAAAGCAAAGCGCAAAGTCAAAGGAACAAACATCTTCGTAACTGAGGACTTCTTCACCAGAGTAAGAGACCTGAGAATAAAGTGACCCGCTACCTGAAGAAGGCGAGGAGTCAGGGTAAGTGTGCCCCCATGGTATTCGATCATCTCCTCATTGACGGTGAAACGTCCCAAATCGTCCCCCCCCCTTCCCCCCGTTCCCTTCCGTTGGTCCGCCGGGAGACGAATCAATGTCCTCAAATGTCCCCCGGGGACATTCTGGTACGTCCCCCACATGCTGTTTCAGTCACCCCTTCCACCCGACATTATTTGAAAATCTGTTCTGGGATGTCTCTCCCCCCAACCCCCAACCCGAACCCCTACGCACACAAGCGTTTCTGCATTTATGCTATATTTTAATACATTCCTTGCATATTTTGACATTTGATATTTGTGCCTTTGTGCCGTGACGGTCGCAATAGCCGAATGGTTAAAGCATTGGACTTTCAACCGAATGTCGGTGATGGCGTCTGGTGGGTAAAGGGTGGAGACTTTTTCCGATCTATCAGGTCAACATATGAGCAGACCAGCTTGTGCCTGAACCCCCTTCGTGGGTATACGCAAGCAGAAGATTAAATACGCACATTAAAGATCCTGTAATCCATGTCAGCGTTTGGTGGGTTATGGAAACAAGAACATACCCAGTATGCACTCCCCGAAAACGGAGGATGGCTGCCAACATGGCGGGGTAAATAAACAAAAAACAAAATAACGCTCATACACATAAAATGTTATATTCTGTCTAAGTGTGTATGTGTGCGTGCCTGAAATCTGATTGAATGACACAAGAAACGAATGATGAGCGCCCAGTGGCGGCCGTCAGCAGGCTCTACCCAGGTAGGCAGCCTGTTGTACAAATGACCCCGTGTTTGTAAAGCGCTTAGAGCTTGGTCTCTGACCGAGGATAGACGCTATATAAGTATCCATATCAATCTATCAGTCAATCAATCAATCTTTATTGTTACCTATTTCCAGGTTTTTACCACTAACCACTATTGTGTGGCCATTGCTGACCACTGCTAAACATTACCCAAAAGTGTACGGATTGCGTTATTTTGTTACATCTCTGTATTCTTATATCTTCGAAGGTTTTTGATCGATACCTGACCATTGCTGATCACCAACTAACAGTGATAAACTATGAAGTAATACGATTTTTTCACAGGATTTGACAATAACCATTTACTGACAACTACTGACTACTCTCGCCAACACAGACCGCTGCTTGCCCATGGTGACAACTGACTACAGTCAGAGAGTGTCATTTCACGTTTATTCATCATTGCGTTATTTCATGACGCGTATTATGATATCTTGACAGAATATGACCCATTATTTGATACATCTAACCATTACTTACCATCGCTGATCATGCTGACCACAAGTGGCCACTACCGAAAAGTGTCCAGAATGCAGCATTTTATGAAGTTTACTCAGTATTCAGACTGACCAAGTTTGACTATTCACAGGCCAGTGTTGACCACCACCCACAAATGTACAGCTTGCGTTCTGATAATATCACTTTGCATCATGAGTACATTTTAAGTATCATTTGTCCTTTTTCACTGGCTTTGACCAATGACCACTACTGGTCACTACCAAAAACTGCATTATCATGAAACAAATACAAGCCTGGATGAACTCAAACGTGGGGAAAGATGGACCTGGGGAACATAGACCTGGGGAAGAGACATCTACTTTTTTGACTCACTTGTGTAAACAAAGTGAGTCCGTGTGTCTGTGTGTCTGTGTGTCCGTGGTAAACTTTAACATTGACATTTTCTCTGCAAATACTTTGTCAGTTGACACCACATTTGGCATAAAAATAGGAAAAATTCAGTTCTTTCCAGTCATCTTGTTTAAAACAATATTGCACCTATGGGATGGGAACAAACAAAATTAAAAAAGAAGCCTAATTATATGCAAACTGCATTTACTGTTATATTTATATTTTTTTGTATTCTCTAAACTTGGCACTTTGATCTGATATTCTGACACAACAACAAGAGGAGTCATTATTATCATTTTTTGTTCAAACAGGAACTTCTTTTGCTAAGCATGGAATTTTTATTTATTTTGCAAACGTTTGGTGCAGATAGTAAAAAAGGGAAATTACTCTGTAATTAATGCTAGGGGACTTAATTTATCACAAGTGAGTCTTGAAGGCCTTGCCTCTCTTGTTGTTTGGGTGGGGGAGGTGCGAGGGGCGTGGAGGGTGGGGGCATAGACCTGATGGCACACAGACTTGGGGGGGCTGAAGAATATAGATCTTGGGTATTCTTCTCTGTATCCTGACATGTGAGTCAAGCTGTCAAAGTAACAAAAAGTAATTCAAGGATGTCAAGCAATAAAACTATTCCGCTCTAAATATTTCAGCTTCAATAAGTACAGTTGATAACGTTGGGGGAAGGCAATGCAGATATCATGTTTTTTTCCGTTACAGAGCTGACTTTCTTCCATACGCGCTTGTTCATTCACATACTTATATTTCCTCTAACATTCGGTCCAAAGTTTCCTCAAGTCAGTACTAGTTTATTATATTCATTTTGTGTTATCTTATTTTCGCTCAAGGCCTGACTGAGCGCGTTGGATTACGGTGCTGGTCAGGCATCTGCTTAGCAGATGTGATGTAGCGTATATGGTTTTGTCCGAACACAGTGATACCTCCTTGCGCATCTGAACTGAACAGAACTGGGATATTGCTTCTTTTGTTATATACGGCTGCCTGATCTTTTATCTTTCAGCTTCAAAACCACTTTGTGTGTGCTAAAACTGAAAGTAATGAGTTCTAGCCAGTGACACACACACACACACACACACACACACACACACACACACACACACACACACACATTCACATGCACACACACACACACACACACACACACACATTCACATGCACACACACACACACACACACACGCGCGCGCGCGCCCACGCCCACGCACACACACACACACACACACACATACACACACACACAAAAACACACACATGAACACATACACACACAACACACACACGCACACACACACACACACACACACACACACACACACACACACACACACACACACACACACACAGACAGACACACACAGACACACACACACACACACACTACTGTCAAACTGACAGTAAGCTGCGTTCGTCAAAGATTCCCAGCAATATGCAACAACAACTCGTAGCAAAAGAAGTTCGCTAACCCGCAACCGTGCTCAAGTGGTAAGTGTCACGGACTGGGGGTGTAAGCCACAGCAGGGGTCGTTGTTTTTCTCCGGTCCAAGGCTGAATGTTGAATTTACTATGGTCTCAAATGAAGGAAATAAGTGCATGTGCAATGATTATGAATGCAAATAGTGGACTAAGATGCATCCAAAAAGAGGAGTGTGTGCGTGTTTGTGCAAGAAGTAAATTCGTGTTTTTAATTTTGTTGTGTGTCACGTGTGTGGCAATCAACTGGCGCGTGATTTGCAATAGAGAGGAATGCTCTCGCGGTGATGTCAGTTGCACGCAAACACGGTGTGACAGCCCTACAAGCACAAACCAAACACAAACCATGTACATGGGGAGTATATATATATATATATATATATATATATATATATATATATATATATATAGTCATTCGGATGAGACGATAAACCGAGGTCCCGTGTGCAGCATGCACTTAGCGCACGTAAAAGAACCCACGGCAACAAAAGGGTTGTTCCTGGCAAAATTCTGTAGAAAAATCCACTTCGATAGGAAAAACATATAAAACTGCACACAGGAAAAAATACAAAAAAATGGGTGGCGCTGTAGTATGGCGACGCGCTCTCCCTGGGGAGAGCAGCCCGAATTTCACACAGAGAAATCTGTTGTGATAAAAAGAAATACAAATACAAATACAAATACAAATATATATATATATATATATATATATATATATATATATATATATATATATTCTCTGTCTTTCCCTCTCTCTCCTTCTCTCTCACAGTCTCTTCTCCCTCCGAAACCCCCTCCCTCTCTGTCTCTTTCTCTTTTTCCCTTTCCTTCTATTATCTGTCTGTCTATTTTTCTTGACCCCTCTCTTGCCTTGTCTCGGACTACTTTACTCACCAGCCTCTCTTCCTATTCCCCAAGCGGCACTTCACACTGTACTATTCATGTTGCATGCTCTGGGTGCAGTTTTTTTATGAGCTTTGTTAATTTTTCTTTTTTTTTAATTCTTCTTTTTGCACGTATTGAATGTTGGTGTGTGTGTTGCATTTTGACATACCAGTAAACGCCCTTGACGAAGACCAGTGGTCAAAACCGGTCGGGCATCAAACAAACTGTTTTGTTGTCTTCCTTTTTTTTACTATCGTTGTATTGAAATATGAAAAGGGAACGTGCATCCTTCTGGATCCAAAACAGTTGAAATGCTCTACTAGTCTACCTGGTGTGGTTACCCCTGTACCCAACTAATCACTTCACTGCATCTCGAGGACCACTGCAATCCTTCCAGTCCAAGAGATCCGGCACCATGGTAGACGCATCCCTTGACGCAAGCTGCCTTGCTCTGTCAAAGGTCCAGGGAAAGGTGTGTCAGATTGAACTCACACGTTAGCTCTTTAACTCACTCAGTACGGCCAGTCCTCTCTTCTCCTCTACAAGGACCCCTCGGATGTCCAGTAGGTGTCTGAATGACCCAACCTTTAGCTTCCGTCGTCAGAATCGTGGTATTCTTTGTCAACATTCACCTCTTCAGTACAAGAGCCCTCCGCTTGCAATATTTTGATGGTGGTAATTGGGGTGAAACGCTGTTAACGTCGTCTCTTTCGCCGTTCGTATGGAGAGAGTTAACGAGGTGCCGCTAACACGGTGTCCATCCCAAAGGCATGAAGCTCTCCTTCCCTATGGCCGCTCTGCCCAAGTCAGAGTATCTGTTCCAGAGTATCTGAATCTACCACCACGTTCTGTAAGCTGGACCTTGTCTGCTAGAAAGCTGTTTTGCTAAGAGCTGCTGCGTCCACGTTGTAGCAAGCCAGCTTTTTTGGCAACCAGTGCAGTTCTTCTCTCTGGTCTGTCTACCTTAATGTTATCCAGTGGAGTTCTCACGTTCCATGTGCCAAGGTTGAGCTCCATCACTTCCTTCTTCTTTTTTATTGTTCGACCGCTATTACGGATTCCCACCAGCCGTGGTAAGCTGGCGATGGAGAAGTGAAGCAGGCTATGTTTGAGGCACCTTTTCTATCCCCTTCTTCCATGGAGGTGAGCAGAGCGACCTCAAAGAGGGCTGCTCAGACACCCAGGGGGCTGCCGAACTCCACTGCTGCTTTGGTCCAGTAGAGAGCGACCCTATGCCCTGGGCCGTCTGTGTGCACGTTTGTGACAACAGCTTCCAGTGCTTCCGCACCTGCTGCGTCGCCACTTCCTCATCGTTTATTTATTTATTTATTTATTAAGACTTCTTGCTCTAGCGCATATTCTTGAAGCTCTATGCGCTTTACAATAGCACTAAAAAAAAACACACAAAAAACATTCACTCAAACATCCCCACACAAACATATGCATATAATTTGAAACATAGGTGAGAGAGAACAATTAAAATAGGTCATGTCAGTTGATTAAATCAAGAAATGCAACAGGTATTTAAAAAATTATAACAACAACAACAAAGTAGGCAATTGAAACTGAAAGAACACAAGCACGTATACGCATGCATATATACGTAGGTACATACATACATACATACATGCATACATACATACACACAAAACACACAACGTGCGCACACACACACACATACACGCACACACACGCGCGCGCGCGCACGCACGCACACATGCACCAACGAACACAAGCCGCATACCCAAACACATTACTCACGCACTCACTCAGTGACACACACACACATACACGCACCTACAGGCACAATACACACACGAACACAGATCAACAATCAAATAATGCAAACTACTGCGACATTACATTATATATATATATATATATATATATATATATATATATATATATATATATATATAATAAAAGTTCCTGCTAAGCATTTCCCTGAAGAAACACCCCACATTACACACACAGATCAAAACTAGAAAGATGAAACAAATGTTCACACACACACACGAATGACAACAATTGAAACACACAGGCTACAACATCACATGATAAAGCAATATTCATCAAACATTTCTAGTAAAAACGTATGTACATTCTTTCATTTAAGAAATTAAACCTGAAAATGTAAAAATGTACGTACTGTAAAAAAAAAAAAAAAAAAAAAAAAAAAAAAACACTCACACCTCCACCCCGCCCACATACACTAGCACACACACACACACACACACACACACACACACACACACACACACACACACACACACACACACACACACACACACAACTCATCAGCAACAACAAAAGCACAACAGATGGACAACTGAGTAAACAAACTGCAACATTACTTCATAAAACAGTCCGTGTAAAAAAATCTCTCACATACATATTTATACATTAGAAAACACACACACACACACACACACACACACACACACACACACACACACACACACACACACACACGTACCAACTCACCCACCCGCACACACTAACACACAGACACAAGCTCGCGCGTGTGGGCGTGCAAACACCCGCCACCACCTCTCCCCCCTCGTCCCCCCCCTCCCGCTCCCCCTCCACCCCCCCCCCCCACTCCCCACACACACGCACACAACACAACACAACCACACACCTCTATTTCATTTCAATTTCATACAACATTGTATGACTGTCTGAACAGGTGTGTCTTCAGGGCAGTTTTAAACTGTGAGGGGGTTTCAGAGTAACGAGTTGTGAGTGGAAGCTGGTTCCAAACAGTTGTCGCAAAGTGAGAAAAAGATCGCTTGCCATAAGTCTTTGTTTTGATTCGAGGAACAGTAAAGGTTCTATTGTCTGAAGAAGAGCGGAGTTGTCTGGCAGGGGTATAGACATGAAGGAGATCAGAAAGATAGACAGGAAAGTAGGGATCAGTGACAGTTTCAGTTTCAGTAGCTCAAGGAGGCGTCACTGCGTTCGGACAAATCCATATACGCTACACCACATCTGCCAAGCAGATGCCTGACCAGCAGCGTAACCCAACGCGCTTAGTCAGGATCAGTGAGAGAGTTGAAGCAAAGAGTGGATGTTTTATGTTGTATTCTTGCAGAGATTGGGAGCCAGTGAAGCTGTTGGAGGAGTGGCTGTACGTGTTCGTGTTTTCTGACTCCGAATATCAGTCGTGCTGCTGAATTTTGAACCTTTTGAAGTTTGTCAGAACGAGAGAACAGACGAGTGTTTGGGTTGCATCAGAAGTGAGAAGATGGCGAATGCTACTGATTTTCCTGAGTTCATGGTAAGCAGAGCGACAGATGTTGGGCACGTGTTTTTCCATGGACAGAGTGTCAGAAAAAGTTACCCCTAGGTTTCTTGCTGCAGATGAGAACTGAATGTTTGTGTTACCAACAGACATAGAGGAGGGAGCAGAGTCAGGTAATGGTTTGTTCTGTGAGTGAATCGGGAGGACTTCATCGTCACATGGCTTAAGGTGCTGGGAGGTGAAATTTGAAGTTATGACTTGCGCTTGACCTGGATTGAAGTGAGGGAGAGTTGCTCAGGTCGTCAGCCTCACCCTCTCGTCCCGGCCTCTCTGGACACAGTGGCAAGACATAGACGAGACAGCCGGAGATAAGTCAGGATGCAGTGGATGGCCGGCAGTGTTCTGCAAGTGTCTCACTGTGCCCTTTTAGCGCTCCACGGCGCATTGCCTCAACTGCCCGTTGAACCAGTGATGGTTTCTTCACTCTCTGGATAGACAAGTCCTAAATGTTGTGGGTCCATGGCAGTTCTTTCGGTGTGCTCACAAGCCTTCCTGTCGTTTGGGCATCCTCATCCGCCATTGCAGCCGTTGGAAGAGGTCCCCTCTTCCAGCTGCTCCGCCGTTAGGATGACCTCTTCGTATTTGACCCATACATGGGGGCTCGTTCGTGGGCGCCAGGGCGTATCCACACGTCCGGAGGCCATGCGTCCCGCAGGTTATGTTTAGGGGGCCAGCAGCCACCCCCCTTATAAGCCTTCTTTAATGATGTGCCAAATCTGCCAGAGACTATCCCTCTCGAGGTCGGATATTCATTTTGGGTTTATTCCTCACATGCGTCAGGTATTACTGGGTTGCATGATTGCCCGTAGCAGAAAACAAACCCTCTGTCCTGACCTGAACACACACACACACACACACACACACACACACACACACACACACACACACACACACACACACACACACACACAGTCGCGCCCCGACCCCTCTGGGACGGGACCTACCTTCCCACACAGAAGGAATCAGGAACTTGGAAAGTAATATAAAGTTTTATTCCCACGCAGCAATCACAAATACAACCACATGACAATATAGAAAACCCCGAGATAAATGAAAATATACTGCTATCAGCTGTGACGTACAATATCCATGCACTCAAAGCACACTCATGCACGCACACACACACACACACACATACTCCCACATGGTTTCACACAAACACACTTGGATCCTGGGTGATGACTATGATAATGGACTTGATGATGGATGTCCTTTCTGCCCTCCTTCTGAAGCTGGAGAATGAAGGAAAGAAGGGGAGGGGACGAACAGAAATCTTGACCTCTCCCACCTACCGCTGACCACAGACGGTGAGCGGCACTGTCGAAGCGGAAGGGGGTGGAGTTGAAGGGATGAAGTCCCACACAAGGCGATGCTGAAGAACGATGACCACGATGAAGAATGACGTTGAGAAGATGGATGAGAGGGCGTTGCTCGGGAAAGGTCAAGGGACGCAATCGGACTGGGAAAAGGGAAACAACTGGAGGGACGAAAGGGAATAGCTTGGTTGTAGCGTCAGCACCCAACCTTGGATGCCGTTGCAGTCTGGCGAAGAGACACTGGCCCGTTTGCCGTCCCAGTGGACAAAACAAACACCAACAACAGGCCTAAAAGGCCAAGATTTCTAAGGTAGTATTAACACGAAACTAGCATAAACATTCGAAGAACTACTTTAGGACTAATTCAAATATATTATTAGAAAATCTGCATTAACTACTGTACTTCGCAAAATGGTTAAATTCAAATAAGCAGTTTACGCAAAACCCAATAAACTACAAAACAACAACAACCGCCACTACCACTACTGCTATTACTACCACTTCTACTACCACCACCATTACTTTGGGAATTAACCTTTTCTGGACCTCCTTAAATACTGAAGAACTGCAACAGCGCTTTTTTTTTATACAAATCCCCCTAAAATACGATGAAGCTTCTCATTTATGAATAATATGGATGCAAAAATAAAATCAAATCATTAAACCTCGTATACCAACACATGAGCCAGCAAACAACCTTTATAGTATACAAACATTTCGAAAGAGGCCCCTTCGCATTCATCCCAATTCACATTCAAATTGTCCTTTGAAGCCAAACTTTACACACACACACACACACACACACACACACACACACACACACACACACAGACACACACACACACACACACACACACACACATTAAATGTTTAACTGAACAATGCCATGATATATATACAAGTACGAACAACTTGTTCCCCTGGTGCATTGTGCTTTATCAGAAAACCCGACTTGAATACACACGGGTGTTACAAAAACAACTGAACTACATAATTTTTATGTTGCTATAAACTGAGCATCCAGAGGGATGTTACCTTTTGATGCATATGACTCACACAAAAATTAATACAAGTTGAAACGTTCAGCAGCTGCTGCCCCGAGTACAGTGTAGTGAAATAGCGGCATGTGCAAAACCAAGAAATGATACAACATGCAACTCAAGCAGACAACACCTGATACACACACACACACACACACACACACACACACACACACACACACACACACACACACACACACACAACAGGATAGAAATACATGCATACAGGCACACGAAATAGAAAAAAGAGCAAACGGTCAAAAATGTAATCTTCCCTCTCGTGACAGAGAGAGGGAGAGAGACAAGACAAGACAAGACAAGACAAATTCTTTATTATCGAGGATAATAGATAAGCACTGGCGCGCTTTTTTTTCATCCATTATATATGTCATTGCATGCACTACACAATGCTACGTAAGGTCATAGAATGCGAATACTATACTACATAATGGCATAAGCATGGTAAAAAATAACACACACACACACACACACACACACACACACACACACACACACAAATGATGATGAGATAGTCATTTCTTGGATTCTGGTTTGGAGTAGACTGGTGATGACACTGCAGGTTCACCAGGCTGGGGACCACTTGAGATAATTACAGGGATCGCCCCGTGTTCTGTGGTGGGGTCCAGGGGGCTGAAGAGGGTGTGTACAGGGCCAGGAGGGGATGCTGCTGACACTGGTGGCTGTGGAGTGTGTTGCACTGGTCGCTGAGCACTGCCTGGGAGGGAGACGGGCTGATCTCTGCAAACAGCAGGAGGGCTGTTGGAGCTGGCTTGGTGGAAGGGAGGGGAACCCCTAGCGGCACTGCTGGGGAGGGAAGAAGACGAGGGACTGTTTGAGTTGGTGGTGGGGGGGTGTGTGTCTTTATTAGCTGACCATAAGGGAGGGGTGGTGGAGGAGAGCAGCGCTGATTAGCACTGCCAGCCTGGAGGAGGGGGGGCTTTGCTGGTCCACTGCCTGACACAGGATGTGGGTGGGCTTTGTTAGCATCACTGGAGGAAGTATTTGACACCGTAGAGGAAAGCATGGAGGAGGATGAGAGAGAAGAAGGATGAGTCAAAGATTTCACAGCTGTGCTCTGTAATGGGGGAAACTCAGAGCATGCTGGCACAGCTGTGCTCTGTAATGGAGGAAACTCACAGCATGCTGACACAGCTGTGCTCTGTAATGGGGGAAACTCACAGCATGCTGACACAGCTGTGCTCTGTAATGGGGGAAACTCACAACATGCTGACACAGCTGTGCTCTGTAATGGGGGATACTCACAGCATGCTGACACAGCTGTGCTCTGTAATAGGGGAAACTCACAGCATGCTGACAAAGCTGTGCTCTGTAATGGGGGAAACTCACAGCATGCTGACACAGCTGTGCTCTGTAATGGGGGAAACTCACAGCATGCTGACACAGCTGTGCTCTGTAATGGGGGAAACTCACAGCATGCTGACAAAGCAAGCTGTTTCCTTAAGTCTGATATCATTCTCCTCTGGTCACCTATTTCAGATTTCAGTTTTTGGTTCTGTGATTCCAGTTTCTGGATTTGGGACAATAACTTTGAACACTTCATTTCCAAGTGATCATATTTTCACTGACATATTGTTTTATTTCGTTTTTAATTTGTTCTTTTTTTGTCCATCATTTCTGATTGGATAAAAGAGCCTGCATCTTCGATTAGGGATGCGTTGTATGCAATGTTTTCTTTGAGATTTTTCAGGGACATGGTCACTTTGGGGGATATAGATGTTTTTGTGGGACGTCGACCAAATCTGTTTGATGAACGACGTCTGTACGCTCTCTTGATGCTGTTGTCGGTCAGGTCAGCTTGGATTTCATGGTTTGGGTCTGTTGTTGAAGCAATTTCTAACAAGTCTGAGAATGGTAAACTGGTCAGTTGTTCAAAACTCTCCGATGTGGTTTCCATTCTGTTCTTGCTGTCGATGATTTCTGTCACCAGCGGGATAATCTGATTTATTAACAAGACACCAAAGGTGGGAGAAGCTGGTCCGTGTATGAGTAAAGTCCCTTTCTCATCATCCTTTTTTTCTGACATATAACGTGAAGACAGTCACTTGTCTGCCATGCACTGAAACCCTAACAACAGTTTTAGCTATACTAGGAACCTGGACATTGGTTTCATCTGTATGAATGGTATAGTCATTGAAGTCTCTAGTTTCTACAAGAACCGACACATCTGGAGGCAATTTGTGAATGGCAGAGTCGGAAAATTAAGCACTGGCGCCATGTATGTAGCTCTTGTTTGGTGCAGTGGAGTTTTTTATTTGGAGAGGGTCAGCAGTGTTTTGTAGGATCGGGTGGGGAGACTTAGATACTGTAGTTCCAGTAGGGCTGGAGACTACGGGAGGCGTGTCACCCATAACCGTTGATCACATTGTTATCATGCAGTTAAAGGGGGGGAAACACACACACAAAAAGAAAAAAAACACATGTAAATGTGTTAACCGATAAGCACAAGACTGGAACACTACATGCTGTCAGTCACATTGTGTGCGGCAGCCACCTTTGCCAGCATTTACCCCCTCACAGCAGGATGATGGCTATCTTCAGGAAGTGTTGGCAGGACTGCTTACTGCTTCGTTCCACAAGTCACACATGGCTGAGCCATTTCATACCAGAATAGCTATTTAATCCAGTTGGTGATCAACACCCTTCCTGACCTAGACTCCACCTTCACGCTCGTTGTTTCCTTTCCTCCCGGCTGAAGCTGGTTGCCATCAGTACTGTGTAGCACATAGCTGATCTTTTTGTTTCATATTTTTCTCACAAAAACTTAAACATTTATGGTCGAGGTCAGACAGAACTTCACGCACAGTTTGTCCCACTTGACAGCACACAAAACCCTTTTTTTGGATCCGTGAGAGAGAGAGAGAGAGAGAGAGAGAGAGAGAGAGAGAGAGCACATTTTAGACTGAGGGAGAGGAAGAGGGTAACGTTTAGACTGAGAGAGAGGGTGGGGGGGGGAGGGGACTAATTTTAATAAACAGACAGAAAGACAGAGAGGGGGGAAGAGGAGGGATGAATATGTGAATCAAATAACTTTAGAAGGATATTCAATTTTTTTTTTATCTTAAATACTTTCTGCATAATCTACAATAGGGCGTTTTGGGCTCCACTGGCTACGCCACTACCTCCCCTCCCCTCCCCTCAGGCCCATAACAACAGAGTAGTCGTTGGGGGAAACCTGAGGACCGCAGACGCAACCTCCCTTCTCCATCTGTCTCTGTCAGCAGCCGCCGGCAGCAGCTCACGCGTATGGAGCGACAAATCTGTCTCTTCGAAAACCAATTCCTGAGTATTTGTGTGCACTAACAACAGGCATAGCTACTCCATTATGAATCCACCTTTCTCTGGCAGCTAAGTAACCCCCCTTTCTGAATATGATGATATTGCTTTTATCCATGTTTACTTACATTTAGTGCAGGAGACATGGGGAGAGAAAGCGATGTTTAGACAGACAGACAGACAGACAGAGAGAAAGAGAGAGAGAGAAGTTTAGGCAGAGGGAGAGAGTGTGGAATTGAATGAAGTGGAGAGAGGCAGAGAATGGAGTGTAGACAGAGAGAGTGAAAAACAAACGTTTTTTCCAGACCTAGCACGAGAATGATTATTGGGGAGAGGAATGCTAGCGTCACACCAGTGATATGACTCACGTGTTGTCTCAGTTTATCACTCACGCAACTGTTGGAGATAAATTATCTGTCACAAATCGGGAGGCTGGGCCTGAGTTTTATGTGATGTATCTGGAGGCGGAGCCTATTCATATTCATCATCCACAGAAGCCAAAGGCCCCTGACCGAATTAACACAGCACACATGCTACGAGTCTGCGCAGTTCGCCTGACTGGGAGAAAGCTGACGCAGCTTTCAAAGGAGCCACGAAAACTGGAGTCAGCACCAGGACTCTAACCTCTCCCGAACAACGCAATAGTCACCGACCTGAGACCCAAGCCCTGAACATCTTGACCTAAAAGTTGTCAGCCAGTAGATCGTTCATCTCCATTCTATTTTCTTTACGAAGTCAGCATGGCAGATGACAGAACACACGAAGGCTCCATGTTGTCTCGTCCAACCAATGGCAGCACTGACGCCAGCGACCACCACATACCGCTAAGATCCGATCCACCATCGATGAAGGAGACCCCTGACGTGCAAGTGAAAGGTGAGTGAAGAGAATCCATGGCAGGTAGATACTGAAGGTGACTAACTCCCCATTTGTTGCATTCTAATTAGCATGTTTATTCAAACGAAAATGGTTGTCTGTTCTGCAATGTAGGTATGTGAAAAGTGACATGTTCAATATTCGGTACTCGCTGGTGAAACAACCGAATTGTTAGGGAATAATTAGCATATAATTTATACTTTTTGAACTCAACACTGCATTACGCCGAATGAGGCGATTTTGCATGTTGAAAGGTTGTACATATGAGGATGGACTTTCTTCCCTCCATACAACACGTATTAAAGAATAATTCTTGTCAGTATACTGTAAGACAGCAACACATTCTTCTGAAAAATCACAAAGAATAATAAGTAAAGCACAGATTCCTAGACTGTACAAGTATAATTTTCGTTTATTCATTTATAGTCTGTTCATCAAAGATGATGATATTAGACTGAAAATAAATGATATTGTTATTCTTATTTGGATTATTATCATTTCTATCATAATGATGATTGTTCTTATTTTTTAGAAATCGACATTTCTGTATATTCGAATGAAAATGGGAGCAGTTGAGGTTGGAGGGGAGGGGGGGGGAGAGGGAGGGGACTAAGAAAGGAAGAGAGAGAGAGAGAGAAAAAAGAGAACAGAATGTGGAAAAGATAAAGTACAAAATCTAAAATGGCGAGGGTGAGTGTCAGTGATTGGAGAAAGAAAAAAAAACATAATACTGGAAGGGTGTGTGTGAGAGGCGGGACGGGGGAAGCGGGATTAGGACAAAAAAATTATCAATAATCAAATATTGTATGCACTACTTCTGTACATTATTATTTGAAAAGAGGATCATGTGGGGACCTACAATAAACAACCAACTGGACTATCTAACACATAACTAGCTAACTTTAATAAAGAACAGTTTGAAATATATAATTTTTTTTCCAAAAATGTTAACATTTGAAACGGGTACGTCATCATTGGATCTTTGATTAAAAGAAAAATAAATGAATATAAAAAAGAGAAAAAAACCAACCAAAAAACATGTATCTTTTTTTCTTTTCTTTTTTTAATCTAAAAAAAGATAAAGTTACCTCTGAAAATCGATGAAAAATTCCCCAGAGCACAAAACAAAGTGTAGGAACCCCGGTTGAAGTGTCTTGTAAATTCCAAGGGATGGTCGCCGGTACAAAGATTTACCCTAGAGACACAGCACGACGCATTA
The DNA here is from genome assembly GCF_041734735.1 of Babylonia areolata. Classification (NCBI taxonomy): domain Eukaryota; kingdom Metazoa; phylum Mollusca; class Gastropoda; order Neogastropoda; family Buccinidae; genus Babylonia; species Babylonia areolata. The sequence continues at coordinate 8,956,676 of NC_134899.1, forward strand.
GATGTGTATTTACAGTAAGCTCCCACCGAGATCACCGCGCTAACTGAGGACATTGATCCTGAATTCCAGAGGTAAGCTAACACACCGAAGACACTAAATACAACTAATTAAAAAATAGATAAAAGACTGAATATTTGTAGAACTGTTGATTCCTGTTGCGGTTGCTAACCATATTTAGCAGTATTTTTCGAAAAGAGACAAAGCATGTTAATAACACAGAGGACTGATGCTTAATATCTCTCTTACTTTCACCCAATTGGAATGAAATGATTCATACAGGACCCCTGCCGAATCCTGTATAAAAATTGATGATTTGGAAAAGAATTATCTTGAGCTGGTAAAGTCTTTTTTTATGTTACTCCGACGCAAATTTTATGATAGAACGACGCAAAACTTAACCATGAAAGAATTAATGAAGATATTTCATTTCTGGCTATTCATTGGAATCAGTGGATCTTACCAACAAAAAAAAAAAAAAAAAAAAAAGGAAAAAGGAAAAGAAAACATCTAATAAGCGCTGCTTTGTTTTATATAAATATGATATGTAAGAGTTAGAAGTTGAGCTTGTCTTAAATTCGCTGACTGGGGCGCTAGAGGGTACCTTGTGCCAAGGGCTATGGCTCATGTGCGTCCAAAATTATTTCTTGTGAACCTGTACAAATGAGCTGAGCAGACATAAAAGAACATTTTATGACTAGTCTACCTCATTTCTCTGGGTGGAGCAGGGAGCAGACTGTTTCACGCTCCCATCTCTGCTTGACAATGCTGGCTTTGTGCCAGATGTTCGCACGCGCATGCTACACGTAACGTGTCTTCGCCACACTTCTACGCAACAGTGTGTTTGCTTTCAGAGAACGGTACGACATCTGAAATAGAGGGTAAAAATGGGGGTGGAATATTCAGCTTAAAGCAAGAGCGAAGTCATAATAACGGGTTGTGGCACCACACCATTCACTGCCAAGAACTGGTGGTTTAGTGTTTGACACGCGGAATGCGGTGTGTCTCTTTGAAGCCGGAATTCGCATACTTTGTTGTGGAATATATTGTCGCCGTGCACATCAGTTACTGTCGCTGGCAACAATATGTGCAGACCTTCACTGCACATATTGTCTACTTCTGTATATATTTGTATTTGTATTTCTTTTGATCACAACAGAATTTTCTGTGTGAAATTCGAGCTGCTCTCCCCATGGAGAGCGCGTCGCTACACTACAGCGCCACCTTTTTTTCTTTTCTTTTTTTTATTTTTTTTATTTTTATTTTTTTTAATTTTTTCCTGCGTGCAGTTTGATTTGTTTTTCCTATCGAAGTGGATTTTTCTACAGAATTTTGCCAGGAACAATCCTTTTGTTGCCATGGGTTCTTTTACGTACGCTAAGTGCATGCTGCACATGGGACCTCGGTTTATCTACTAGCGTCCAGACCACCACTCAAGGTCTAGAGGAGGGGGAGAAAATATATGCGGCTGAGCCGTGATTCGAACCAGCGCGCTCAGATTCTCTCGCTTCCTTGGCGGGCGCGTTACATCTTGGCCATCACTCCACATATTGTCGCCAGCGACAAGATATATATATTTGCTACAATACTTTGCGGCATATAATGTCGCCAGAAATTACCAATACAGCTGTATTGTTGTTGTTGTTGTTGTGGGTGTGTGTGTGTGTGTTGTGTGTTCGTGTGCATACGCGCATGTGAGTCCACGTGTGTGCTTATTTGTGTGAGTGTATTCGTGCGCGTGTATTTGATGTGTTTGTTTGAGAGCACATGCATGTTTATGATGAAGGGGTGTGTGGGGGGATGATAGTGGTGGGGATATGTTTGCGGGTGTATTTAGCGTAAGTGTATATATTTGTGTGAGTGAACGTACATGCATGCTTGTGTGTTCGTGCGTGTGAATGTGTGTGTGTGTGTGTGTGTGTGTGTGTGTGTGTGTGTGTGTGTGCACGCACGAGCTCAGTGTTATCTGTGATAGGTGGGCTGGCAGCCTTTCAAGACGCTCGGCTGAGTCGTGAAATTTATGTCACAACCCTTCACCCCGAGGATTGATTCAATCGTGAAAGTTCATAAAAGTTGGGAAGCCTGTGTTGGAACGGGTGTATTATGGACTGGATGAGGCCAAAGACACACACACACACACACACACACACACACACACACACACACACACACACACACACACACACACACACACACGCACGCACAGACCGTGTGTATGTGAGAATGAATGACTGGATAATTGAATGGATTATTCATATATAAAGGCCATAGCCCCTGATGAAGGGATATTTGAACAGTAAATAAAGACAATGACATTGTTCGGTTGCTCATGCATAATCAATGGACACAAGACAATGAAATGTCTGTTTCTCGAAATATGTAAGCCTTATATGAAAACAAAAAAAGATTACGTATAACATCAAATTTTGTGCATGACATCAATAAACTCAGTCTGAGCAAACTAGGATGTCTGTAATATCTAGAATGAATGAATTTAAGTTCAATATTGTTAAGTTTTGGACAACAGAGAACAAAGCGTACTTCATCTTCTTTTGCCGTCTTGCACAATGGACAAAAGAGATCAGAGTCATTACATGATTTACATCTGAAACGGTGCACATTCAAGTCAGAAATACCTAACCGAAATCTTGTTTTTACATAATTTAACTGTCTGCCTATGTTAATTTCCGAATAACATATAAGATAATGAGTACAACAAATCGTCTTATACAAATTAAATCGTTCACTTGTATTAATGTGATATTCCAGTTCTGCCACCTACAATCAATCAAACGTTGACGAAGGATATTTATAAAGTCGTTTATATATTGCCAACACCTTGATTCTCCCATTCATCACCAAAACTATTGTCATACAAACAAATGCGGACACCAAGTTTTCTTTCCATTCACATCTAAGTCACATTGCATTCTATACGCCTTGTAAGGCAATCTAAATGCATCCATCTGCATTAACTTGAGCCAGTAACTGCAGAGTTCACGTTTATGGGATATCTGCCTGTCTCGCCATAAACGAGATCATTAGGTGTTCGCATATCAACACTTATATACTTTTATTTCCAAATAAGTGAGTTGACTCGCAATGAGCTGAAGCTTTCCATGATCCCATGATTCAAAACCGTACTGTAGAACTGGTTGAACCTGTGAATAAAAAAGTTTGAAAAATAACTCAAAAGAATTGTTATTAAGAACATAAAACTTCCACATAATACAGAGCAATGCATTTCTGCTCCACTTGCAAGATCTTTGCAAGCTACAGAGAAGCTCAAACATGTACAGAAAAATATCCTAAGTATTTAAAAATATCAACTACCGGCATTGTTACACCATTACAGCCCCATCTGTCTCGTTCACTTAGATAACGCCTCTTTCTAAATACAATTTTATTAATTCTATTCATGTTTAACTTCAATTGAAGAGAAGAAGCAGCGCTATACAGACTGTTAAACTGACGCTGTAATCCAACAGCTGTCTCTGATAACAGAACAGCATCAACAGCCAACAGGGGGATCAATATTTTAAAAACATCATAACAAAAATTAGCACCATACCTTCAATTATCAATCACCTGTAATGCTAACGCATTTAATTAAAATAGAAAATAACACAGGGCTACATACGTCTCCCTGTTTAACTCCTGTACATTTAATATGTTCTGTACTTTTAGCACCTTAACTTACCCTACATTTGAAGTTTTCGTACATACTTTTGATACATCTGTATAATTCATTTTTACTCCATTATTCAACAAAATAGGCTAGAGTAGATTTCTGTTGGTAGAATCAAACACCTTTTCAAATTCTATAAAAAGCAACACAAAGTTTACGGTTATGGGTAAACTGTTTTTGGACAAGTACTTATCGGGTAAATATATGACCCACATTTGAATATTCTTTCTTAAAACCTGCTTGGAATTCACCAGTAATATCACCTTCTTCTATCCACTCTTGCAGTCTACTATCAATAATAGAACAAAATATTTTGCTACTTACATCACTAAGATAAATACCTCTGTAACTGTTTGGGTCGTTAACATCACCTTTCTTTAACAATAGCAAAATAATCTTCTTCTTCTTCTTCTTCTGCGTTCACTCGTATGCACACGAGTGGGCTTTTACGTGTATGACCGTTTTTACCCCGCCATGTAGGCAGCCATACTCCGTTTTCGGGGGTATGCATGCTGGGTATGTTCTTGTTTCCATAACCCACCGAACGCTGACATGGATTACAGGATCTTTAACGTGCGTATTTGATCTTCTGCTTGCATATACACACGAAGGGGGTTCAGGCACTAGCAGGTCTGCACATATATTGACCTGGGAGATCGTAAAAGTCTCCACCCTTTACCCACCAGGCGCCGTCACCGTGATTCGAACCCGCGGCCCTCAGATTGAAAGTCCAACGCTTTAACCATTCGGCTATTGCGCCCGTCAGCAAAATAATCGATTCTATCCAGTCTCCCAGAAACTCAATTTAACAAACACATCTACAATCTGATCATTTGAATTCTTTAGTTGTTCCCCAACAATACCATCTGGACCCGCTGCATTACTAGGTTTCAGACTTTTTCAGAGTCAGTAAGACTTCTTCATTTGAAATCGGACGATTCACGTGCTCAGTACCGTCGTCAACAGACAATTATTCATTGCACGTTTCGTTACTGATATCTATTTATAATAAGGATCTAAAATGCTGAAACCACCTGTCAGTTGTGATATCGGTTGCTTTCTTTTAAATGAAACCTTACGTACTACATTCCAAAATAATTTCTGATTCTTTACAGATGAAACAAGTTTATCAAGCAAAGTATTATTAAACTGTTTTCTGATTGTCTTCTGTCAGTCCCTATATTCACGCCGGTTGATAACATATTTTTGTTGATGAACTCATCCATATCTATACCCCGTCTCGCCAGCTCCGTTCTTCCTCTGATACTCGACTTCTCAGGATACCTCACGTCAGAAGTAAGACCTATGGACACAGATCGTTTTCTTTTCAATCGCCAAAGACGTGGAACAAGCTCCCTGATAACCTCCGTCATTCTGATTCCCTCGCAGCTTTTAAATCTCGTCTCAAAACTCACCTTTTCCCTCAGCAATAAGTTCAGTTGTGGCAGGCCCACAACTACATGCATGTATATGAATGTGTATTGTGTGTGCGTGTGTTTATGTAAGTATGTGCCTGCCTATGTGTGTGTATGTGTTAGGGTAGCTGTTAGATACACATGTATGTTAAAATGTATGTATGCAGTGTGTGTGTGTGCGTGCGTGCGTGCGTGCGTGCGTGTGTGTGTGTGTGTGTGTGTGTGTGTGTGTGTGGTCACATTTAGGTGTGTGTATGTAACATAGATATAATGTTTTATGTTATCAAAAGCGTTTTTGTAAAGCACCTAGAGCAGATTTCTGGATAGTGTGCTAAGTATCCATTATTATTATTATTATTATTATTATTATTATTGATGTTCTTTCTTTCATGATATACGACTTATTTTCAACACCTTTCTGACATTTTTCTAATCATGCATTCCTGGTCAAACCAATCACCTTGCGGTCTATATTTGTTAATACATATTATATATTCTTTTTCATACATCTAGCACTGTCTTTGATACACTCACAAACATGTTCAAACAACTGTTATAATATGTATCTACATTATTTATAACACTAACTTATGAATGTGTGTTCGTCTCTCTCTCTCTCTCTCTCTCTCTCTCTCTCCCTCTGTGTGTGTGTGTGTGTGTGTGTGTGTGTGTTCTGTATTGTCCATGTATTCTGTGTGGCTTGTTCAGGATCAAAGAGGCTATGCCAGTCTTGAATAAAAGCTTATTAATTTTTGTGTTTGCACATTTCTTCTGTCGTTGCTGCTGTGCACATGTGAGATGATCGGTATAAGGACAGGCCCGGCGCTTCCCTTTTAGAGGAAGTGTCTGGGTTTGTTCCAATGTACCTCTTTGTTTACCTGTGTGCTAGCTGATTCGGTAGTGTGAGCAGCACAGATTTGAAGTTGTGAACCTTGTAAATGGAGAGATTTACCACTCTTTACTATTTGTTAATCATTTCATCTCCTGGCCTTATTGTTTGTTAATTTCCAGTTGAAAAACCACCGAGGCAACCATGTTTGTTCTGTATTGTCCATGTGTTCTGTGTGGCTTGTTCAGGATTAAAGGGGCTATCCCAGTATTGAATAAAAGTTTATTTGTGCTTGCACATTTCTTCTGTCGTTGCTGCGTGTGCACATATGAGGTTGATCGGTATAAGGACAAGCCCGGCGCCTCCTTTTTTTTTTTTCTTTTTTTTTTTAGGAATTGTCTGGGTTTATTCCAATGTACCTTTTGTTTTCCGGTGTGCTAGCTGAATCGGTAGCGTAAACAGCACTGACTTGAAGTTGTGTACCTTGTGAATGGAGAGAGCTACCACTCTTTACTATTTGTTAATCATTTCATCTCCATGCCTAATTGTTTTTCATTTTCATATCTAATTGATTTATGGCGTTCCAAATTAATTTGTTATTGGATTTTGTGAAAATAAGTTCTGAAAGTTTTTTGGGTTTTTTTATGAACATTTCAAAGCATTCACAAGTTTACGTTGTTTTCTAAATTCATCTGTCTTACCTTCTGAGAGAGACAGCTCGGTCTCTTTCCTTAATCTTATTATCAATGTTTTTAGTAATCCACGGCTGTTTGTGATAGCTTTTGACACGTTTTGTTATGAATGAATCATAGTTATCATGTACAGAGACAGACATATAGAGAGATGGTCCATTGACTACTGTAAGAAGAGAGATCGAAAGGAGCAGAGAAGAGAAAGAATAAATGACTGATCGAATGAAATAATGAATATTATTTGAATGGAAGTTTTGCTTTTCTGAGGGAAACAAACAATTCTTTTCTTATCCAGCGGCATTGAAGACACTCACTGTCCCCAGCCCATGGCGGCATCTGCTTCCACAGATGTAGGTTGACAGTTTACATAGAACGCAAAGGAAAGGGTGGGTAGTACATATAGAGGCGAAGTCCAGATGCTGATAACACCCAGCTGTCGTCCGGAAGACGTTTAATGACCTCCATCACGTCTTTGAAGACGGCGGCGTCGAAGCCACCGCCACTGCTTGATTACAGGTGTTCATTTGACATAAAACACGTTCAGATGTCCTTGAACCTTGGTGCAATAAAATTCTTTTGTAGTTGTCACTCACACAGCGGGGGACACAAGAGTAGCAGATTGCTATTCATCCAGCCAACTGTGTGTTTTACAGACGGCATTCCACTACAGGAGACACCTTGGACAGGAACAGAGTACATGGCAGAGGAAGAGACGAACCATGATATAGATGACGAATCTTCCAAATGGGTAACACGCACGCACACACGCACGCACGCACACACTCATACCTCCAACATGCACACACGCGTGCCCGCGCGCGTAACAATAACAACAACAAAACGCACTTCCCACATGCACACAGACACTCAGTCGCACAGACACAGACAAACAGACAGACAGACACACACACACACACACACACACACACACACACACACACACACACACACACATACACACACACACACACACACACACACACTGAGTTAAAATGTTCCGTAACGCTGTGATAGTGAATTTCAGATCCTCAGTTGAGAACTATGCGCTTATGGTGTTGAAATGCATTGGTGCGTGGACGGGGTCGAACGTTTTAGGATTTGGGAGCTTTCACGGTTTTCTTTTCCAGGTTAGCGACGTGTCGTACGACGATCTGCTGACGTCACTTGGGGAGTTCGGATGGCGTCAGAAGATGGTGGCTGCGTTAGTCAGCTATCATGACACCAATATTGCCTTTCAAATCATATCCTCTGTCTTCGTCATGGCAGTCGTGTCACATCGGTGAGTCACCATCATCATCATCATCATCACCATCATCATCATCATCATCACCATCATCACCATCATCATCATCATCACCATCATCATCATCATCATCACCATCGTCATCATCATCATCACCACCACCATCATCATCATCATCACCATCATCATCATCATCATCATCATCACCATCATCATCATCACATCATCATCATCATCACCATCACCATCATCATCATCATCACCATCATCACCATCATCATCATCATCACCATCATCACCATCATCATCATCATCACCATCATCACCATCATCATCATCATCATCACCATCATCATCATCATCATCACCATCATCATCATCATCATCATCATCACCATCATCATCATCATCATCACCATCATCATCATCATCATCATTATCATTTTTTTTCTCTTTTTTTATCATCATCATCATCATTTTTTTCCCCGGACTTTCTTGGGTCGACCACCGTTTTATTTTGTATATGAATTCATTATAACAATTCAGAGTAGATGGAAAAGAAAGGGGGAAAAAACAAAGAAAGAAAAAAAAATTGAATAGTGTACATTAACAATGACATCGTCATCATAAGTCATTATAATATATTGTTCTATCAATTTGGTCAAGGTGGACACATTTTCATCATGTGTAACAGTGCAGTTTTATAACATATAATAGACATTATACCTAGCATCGGCATAGAGTTACGGACACTTTACTTAGCTAACGTAATGTGGAAAGAACACAACCCACACATGGGATATCTTATGTATGAACACATTTCCTCTAGTTTTCTATACGTGACTATATAAAACACCCATTACACAGTCATGTTAAACATTACTGCAGACACAAGTGCACATGAATACACACATGCATATATTATTTACATACTCGCATACTTACACATTCACGTACATCTGTTCTTCAAGTTTAAAAAATATCATCGAGTCTTCATTATTATTGTGCATTTTGATCTTTCATAATATTTTGTTATGGGTTATTGTTTTCAAGAAGTTTAAAATATGAACACCATTTTTTTCGAAAATACAACGCTTAACATTTCCGTTGAATGCATACATCATTTTACTTTATAACTATTTCTTAAATCATTCAGAAAGTGCTCTGTACATGGTTTAATCTTATTTATTCTGCATTTATAAACAAAATATTTTGCAAAAAGAATAATATAGTTGAAAGTTTCATCTATTTTTGTAATTTCATCATTTCCAAATAGAACTAATTCTATGTTTAACTTAACATTTGAGCAAGTATCACATCTTTCTTTTAAAACGTTCTCTAATTCCTTCCAAAACAATTGAGAGAACTTGCAAAACCATAGATAATGTTGTACTGAATCTATTTCATTTTTACAGAAATTGCACTTGTCACTGTTTGTAATACCCATTTTCTTCAGAATTTTGTTTGTAACTAAAATGTTGTGACAAATTCTGATTTGAAACCACTTCAATTTTATCTCTTTTACTTTTTTTATTTGCTTCATGGTGGTTACCCAATTAACGATGATATCTAATTTTTGTTCCCACTTAACAAAAGAATTTATATTGTAAATAAAGAGTGGTTCAAGAAGTATATCATAATATATTTGCGAGCCTTTCATAGTAGAGGATATTAAGTGTAGTGCTTTCGATTGTTCATTACAGGTTTTATCACTTAGATAAATATTATGTGTAATTAAGTAACGTTTTATCGAATGTATCAATCCCATATACACTAAATAATTTACATTAATATTATATTTTTCTGTAAAGCACGTGTAACTAAGGAAGCACCCCTTCTCATCAACAACATCTCTAACCAGAAATATATTCTTGTTTGTCCAACATTTGTAGTGGATTGTGTTGTTACCAACTTCTCTAAATTTGTCGTTATAAAAGAGGGGCTCTGCAAGTACCTCGTGTGGCTCTTTTAATTCTATTTGTTTCGTAAAATTCTTGTATGCCTGAAAAACATCTTTCCAAAATTGGTTACATTCGATATTTAGAAACTTTCTTGAACCATACAGATGTAGTGAGGTAATTTCTTGACATTTTATTAGTAAGATTCTTTTCCACTTTGGTGTTCCTGTGTATAATATCCTTATCCATGTTATCTTAAGAGCACGGGGGGGTGGGGGGGGGGGGGTGTTCCATTTCATATTCTTTTCTGAGAGATATTTCCTTTTCGAATTTTTCATACACCCTAACCAAACATTTAGCGTTTTGTCATAATTTAACTTCAGACCTGAAAATTCTTCAAATCTATTTAGTGTTTCGAATAATTTCTCATACGATTCTTTATCTCCATCTAACGTAAATGTTGTGTCGTCAGCAAACTGACTAATTTAAAATTCGGTGTTCAATATGCTAATGCCTTTAATACCCTCATCTTCCCTTATTTTGCATGCCAGAATTTCAGAGCACGATACAAATAGGTATGGCGAAATCGGGTCTCCCTGGTGGCACCCCCTTTGTATTCTGAAACTCTGGGATACCTTACCATTTGCTATGACATATGACATAATATTTCTATAAAAAGTGCTTACCCATTTACATATATCTTCTCCAAATCCAAAAGCGTTTAAGACCTTGTTCATATATACCCAGTTTGCCGAATCAAATGCCTTTTCAAAGTCTATTGAAACTAGTAAGCCTGAAATGTCTTCTTTTTCTAAGTAATGCATGATGTCATATAGTATTCTTACGTTATCACCAATGCATCTACCTGGAATGAAACCTGTCTGATCTTCATTTATTAACTTAGGCAGGACTGAATTCTACTAGCTATACATGCTGATCCTATCTTATAAATAACGTTTAACGAGGATATAGGCCTCCAGTGTTTTAAGTATTCCCTTGGTTTATCCCCTTTTGGCAGGCATGTAATTAATCCTTCTTTCTGTGTCGTTGACATTTCTCCACTTAGAAATCCTTCATTCAGTGATCTCACAACAAAGTCACTAATCTCCTTCCCCCCCAAAATTGAAAAAATTTAGTCATTCCATCCGTACCTGGACTCTTGTCGTTTTGCATTCGCCCAATAGCATCTGTGGCTTCTTGTCTTGCAATTAATCCTTCTAGTTGTTTTGATTCTGTCTCATCAAGTCTGGGTAAGTTGTTTACATAAAACTAATATCTAAATCTTTTACATTCTGTTCTTTGTATAGGTCTTCATAATAATGTCTTGTCGCCTTTAGTATTTCATCTGTTTTTGTCAGTATATTACTTTGATCTGTAAATAACTTTAACATGTTTTATTATTATTATTATTATTATTATTATTATTATTATTCTTGTTGTCGTCGTCATCATCATCATTATCATTATTAGAGTTGTCGTTTTGTTATTGTTATTGATACTTATATAGCGTGATGAGAGAGACCAAACCCACAGCGCTTTACAAACACGGAGCCACTTGCACAACAAGCTTCCGACCTGGGTGGAGCCCACATAAACACTGCTCTTAACATGTTTAATGAGTGTTTGAAAGGGTGTGCTGAATGTATGAAAAAGCGCGTTTCTGTTAACAAAAATGAAAAATCTGATGATTGATTTGATAAAGAATGTGTAATTAGTAGAAGGAATATTTATTATTAAGAAAGATTATTACGAAAATACAGACGTTCGTCAGACAAAACAGTTTATCATGAATGTAGTATAAAAAGGCGTGAGTATAAAAAGCTAATGGCGAGGAAAGAAAAGCGATCTTTTATTGTTAGATAAATTGGAAACTTCAGTACGTAATCAGAATGAGTTTTGGAATACTGTTAATAAGACATCATTTAAGAGAAAACAGCCAAGAAATAGTATTAGTATCGATAGCTGGTTCAATCATTTTAAGTCACTGTTAGAGAAAGAAACACTAGATGATAATGCAAACGAAGCTCTTTGTGATAATGACGATACTGATGGGTTCATGAACCGTCCAATTTCGAAGGAAGAAAGTTTAGTTGCTTTTAGGAAATTTAAAAAATCGTAAGGCAGCCGGTCCTGATGGTATCATCGGTGAACTGTATAAAAACTCTTATGATCAGGTTGTTCTTTTTTTTCTAAAGCTGTTTAATACTGTATTTGATAATGGTGTCTTTCCTCAAAACTGGGTAGAATCTATTGTTGTGCCATTATTTAAGAAAGGCGACATAAATAGTCCAAATAATTATAGAGGTATTAGCCGCAAATTATTCAGTACAATTATTAATGCTAGATTGCAGGAATGGGTTTATGAACACAACATTACAGGTGAGCATCAAGCTGGGTTCAAGAGAGGTTATTCAACAATCGATCATATGTTTACATTGTTAGCTTTGATACAGAAACAGTTCTATCTCAATCGTAAATTGTATGTAGCTTTTATAGACTTTGAGAAGGCATTTGATTCCATAAACAGAAATTTACTTTGGCCAGTTTTACTAAAATGTGGTGTGAAAGGTAAATCATATAAATGTATCAGGAGTATGTACGATTGTGTTAAATGTAGGATTTGGTGTGGCGCTCAGTTGACAGATTACATTAATTGTACAGCTGGTGTTAAGCAAGGTGATGTGTGTAGCCCAATATTGTTTTCATTGTTCATAAATGAACTAGCTTTATAAGTGATCAATAATGGAAGACATTGTAATATTGTTGTGTTTTGAAAAGGGTAAGAGAAAGGTGGTTTTATAATGGTGTTACAATGCCTGTTGAAATGTTTACAAGTATTTAGGGATTTTGTTTTCCACACGTTTAACTTTTAGTATCGCTTGCAAGGATCTTGCCGATATTATGGCAAAGAATGCTTTGATATGTATCATGAGAAAGTTATCTTCGTTGAATAATACTTCTTTCAAATTATTTGCGAAACTGTTTGTCAGGTACAACCCGTTATGCAGCATGGATCAGAGCTGTGGGAACTGAGCAAAGCTGCTCTTCACTGTGAATCTGTGCATTTGTTTGCCATCAAGAAATTTCTCGGCGTAGATGTATGTACACCTAATGATTTGATATATGGGGAAACTAACAGGTACCCTGTTTACTTAAACTCTGTTGTTCAGTGTATTCGCTACTGGCCGAAGTTGTCAGAAATGGAAGAATCTCGATTACACCGTGAAGCTTATAGAATGTTCTTTGAACTAGATAGTAGAGGGAAAAAGAACTGGGTATCAGATATGCGTGTTTGTTTGTTTGTTTGAGTATGGTTTTGGTGACGTTTGGTTGAACCAGGGTGCTGGTAAGGTAAATGGATTTATCGATGTTTTCAGACAGCGTTTGAAAGATTGTCGATGGCAGAAATGGCATAATCATATTCAGGATAGTGAAATATTTAATATATATAGAAGCTTTTGCAATATACATGATATAAAACAATACTTAATGCTCAATATAGATAAACATTTCAGATATATAACGATTAAATTTAGGTTAAGTGTATCTGATTTGGCTGTCAGGTCATTAGATCTGCTACTGGTAACCTGTAATCCAGTACAACCTGTTCAGGGTCGGGTTGCCGGCGACTAAACCGGCACTCCCACCGCTCCCTTCCGGGACTGGTGAGGCGGGTGGCTAGACACTCTTATGGAGATCCATAAAAGGGCGTTGGCTCAGGAGAGCCACCGACGGCCATCTAGCTCCACCGTGCTGTGTGCATGCCACACGCAGTTGGCCCCCGGGGTGTGTCTACCCATGCATGCGAAGTCTGGATCCGGCAGAATCTGCGGAAGAAACCTATCGGTTTAACGGAGAGGAAGGCGGTTACAGCAACGCACTGTGGAGTGCAGAGAGCAAGATGAGACACCGAAAGGATATCTTGGTCATCCACTGCATCCGTGCTCATCCTCCAGTCGTCTCGACTTAGTCTTGCCACTGGAAATTGGTGGACCCGGACGAGAGAGTGAGGTCGACGTTGCGCAACTCCTCTTCACTTTAAACAAACTCATCGCGCAAGTCATCAGTCATCCAAAATGACCTTTCATCCTTCATCATTTCATCACCCCCAAGTCCTGTGGCGACAGGCGAGCGACGAAACGACAGGTGTGGGTACACTGGCAGTCGCAGCCGCAGACCTGCACGCAGGCGGCTCAGGCCCTAGGGTCGTTCTTCGTCGACAGGAGCAGCGATGGAGCTCGGCAGCCGTCTGAGCGTCTGAGCAGCCCTCTTTAGGAATGCACTGCTCACCTCCCTGGCATGAGGAAGGGGCTAGAAAAGGTGCCCTAAAAATTGCCTGCTCCATATCACCCTGGCCAGCATACCGCGGCTGGCGGGGACCCTACATCAGCGGTCGAAACAAGAAAGAAAAGAAAAAAAACAAGGATCGTTCCTCTCACCATTGGTGCTTGGAACATAAGGACTTTCCTGGACAGAGATAACGCGGACAGACCCCAAAGGAGAACGGCACTAGTTGCATCCGAACTCGCCAGATACAACATTGACATCGCAGCCTTGAGTGAGACTCGGCTTGCAGGCGAAGGCGAGCTCTGTGAACAGGGATCTGGTTACACCTTCTTCTGGAGTAGACGAAGAAGCGAAGAGCGACGTGAGGCTGGCGTTGGTTTTGCAGTAAAAACAGCACTTGTCAGCAAGCTAGCTGGAATCCCAAAGGGAGTCAACGATAGGCTTATGACCATGAAACTCCCACTGGCATCTGGCCAGAAGCACCTCACCATTGTCAGTGCCTACGCCCCAACCATGACCAACCCTGGATGAAGTGAAGGCGAAGTTCTACGAGGACCTTCACTCTGTCATTGCTGCTATCCCTAAAGCAGATAAGCTCATCATTCTTGGGGACTTCAATGCTAGAGTTGGCTCTGACTACATCTCCTGGGATGGAGTGATTGGAAAGCACGGTGTGGGCCACTGCAACCCAAATGGATTGCTTTTGCTTCAGACCTGTGCAGAGCACGAACTGCTGATAACCAACACATTTTTCTGCCTCCCTACCCGTAACAGGACGTCATGGATGCACCCTCGCTCAAAGCATTGGCATCTCATCGATTATGTCATCGTCAGGAAAAGGGATAGGCAAGATGTACGTGTAACAAAGACCATGTGTAGCGCCGAGTGTTGGACAGATTATCGCCTTGTAGTCTCGAAGCTGAATATTCGAATCCAGCCCAAGAGACGCCCCCAAGGCCAGAAGGCTCCAAAACGGCTTAACATCGCTAAGCTGAAAAACATCACCATCAAACAGTCCTTTGTAGAGCTGCTGGAAGATCGTCTGGAATCCGCCTCTCTGGACAACCAGAATGTGGAGTCTGACTGGAGGACCCTGCGTGAGCTGATCTATAGTACAGCTTCAGAGACCCTGGGACCCATGACCAGAAAGCACAAAGACTGGTTTGATGAAAACTGTGATGAAATCAAGCAGCTTCTGGATGAGAAACGCCGTCTGCATCAAGCCTACCTGAGCAACCCAAAGTCCACATCAAAAAAGGATGCGTACGATGCCATCCGCAGGACTGTTCAGCAAAAGTTACGCCAGATGCAGGATAAGTGGCTGAGTGACAAAGCTGATGAGATCCAGGGACATGCTGACAGGCACGATATGAAGAGGTTCTATGATGCCTTAAAAGAAGTCTACGGCCCCACATCCTCAGGATCATCCCCCCTCCTCAGTGCAGATGGGAATACCTTGATCACCGAGAAGGAGAAAATTCTCGAACGCTCGGCTGAGCACTTCAACAGTGTCTTAAATCGCCCTTCCTTCATAAATGATGAAGCCATAGACTGTCTCCCACAAGTCCCCATCAACGAAGCACTGGACGATCCGCCAACACCTCTTGAGACCCAGAAAGCAATCCGTCTGCTATCCAGTGGCAAAGCACCTGGCTCAGACTCCATACCAGCAGAGGTCTACAAGGATGGAGGCACTGTGCTGACTGAGAAGCTCCATCAGCTGTACTCACTCATGTGGAAAGAAGAGACGATCCCCCAGGATTTCAAAGATGCATCTATCATTCACTTGTACAAGCGAAAGGGGAACCGGCAAGCCTGTGATAACCATCGGGGCATTTCCTTGCTCTCCATCGCAGGCAAGATACTTGCCAGGATCCTACTAAACCGCCTCACAGCACACCTTGACCAAGGTCATTTGCCTGAGAGCCAATGTGGATTCCGGAAAGAGCGCGGAACCACCGACATGGTGTTTGCTGCAAGGCAGCTGCAAGAGAAATGTCAGGAGCAAAATGCTGATCTGTTCTCCACCTATGTCGACCTCACTAAGGCCTTCGACACCGTGAGTAGAGAGGGACTGTGGAAGATCATGGCCAAGTACGGATGCCCTCGGAAATTTATTTCTTGGTCAGCCAATTCCATGAAGCATGCAGGCTCGAGTCCAGTACAATGGCGAAACATCTGCTCCTTTTGCTGTCACAAATGGTGTCAAGCAAGGCTGCGTCCTGGCTCCAACGCTGTTCAGCCTCATGTTCTCTGCAATGCTTACTGATGCCTTCAGAGATGGCGATGTTGGAATCGGCCTAAAGTACCTGAACAGATGGCAAGTTGTTTAACCTCAGAAGGCTTCAACCAAAAACGAAGGTCATGACAGACATCATCAGAGACTTTTTGTTTGCTGATGATTGTGCCCTCAACGCTGGATCTGAAGCTGACATGCAACTCAGTGTCGACAAGTTTGCCACTGCCAGCAGGAACTTCGGCCTTACCATCAGCACGAGGAAAACTGAAGTTCTCCATCAGCCAGCCCCAGGGAAACCCTACGTTGAGCCCAACATCACAGTCAACGGTCAGAGACTTAGTGCGGTGGAGCGGTTCACATACCTTGGCAGCACACTGTCACGAAATGTGACAATCGACGATGAGTGAACGTCAGAATTGCAAGAGCAAGCGCAACTTTTGGTAGACTCAATGCAAATGTCTGGAACAGAAGAGGCATTAGTCTAGAGACCAAGCTAAAGGTCTACAGAGCAGTAGTTCTCTCCACACTACTGTACGCCTGCGAAACTTGGACAGTGTACCAACGACATGCCAAGAAGCTGAACCACTTCCACACAACATGCCTCAGGAAGCTACTGAACATTAAGTGGCAAGACAGGACCCCAGACACAGAGGTGCTCGCAAAAGCCACCCTTCCCAGCATCTTCACCATCCTGATGAAGTCCCAGCTTCGCTGGGCTGGACACGTGGCGCGCATGCCAGACCATCGGCTGCCCAAAAGGCTCTTCTATGGCGAGCTGCAACAAGGGAAGAGATCACACGGAGGTCAGAAGAAGCGCTTCAGAGATACTCTGAAAGTCTCTCTGAAAGCGTTTGATATCAACCCTGACACCTGGGAGGAATCTGCAGTGGACCGTGACAAATGGCGCGCTGCTGTGCACAAAGGCGCCAAGTTGTGCGAGGCCATCAGGACTGCTGCAGCTGTTCAGAAGAGGCAGGCCAGAAAGTCACGGGCAAACACGCTCCCTGACAATGGTATGCCTGTCTTTGTCTGCCCTAACTGTCAGCGAACATTTCGTGCGCAGATTGGACTATTCAGCCATCTGCGCATTCACAGATAGATTCATGAGCATCCTCCCCCCCACCCCACCACCACCCTCCCCCCATCCCCCAGCTGGATGACAACGATGGTCATCATCGATCTCGATGGACACACCACCACCATTATAGATACAGAGAACATAATGAAAGAGATCTGATTTGTCAATTATGTAAAACATTCAAGGAAGACGAATTACGTTTTGTTTTATGCTGCCCAGTCCTTAGTGAGATTAGACTAAAGTTTATTCCACACAAGTATCACCAATATCCGTGTGCCTTTAAGTTTAGTTTTCTGATGTCATCCACAAGACAACGTGACGCGCACAATCCATGTTTCTTATATAAAGCGTTCAAACTTAGAGAAATTGTAATCTCGTAGTCTGTCATGAACTACTGTTTCTCATGTCAAGTGTTATTTTGTTGAAATCTGATTTTGTTCTTGAATGTTTTGTAATAGTACTTGTTCACTCACCCCTTCATGAGGGGCTATGGCCTGATGAATAAACCTCTCTCTCTCTCTCTCTCTCTCTCTCTCTCTCTCCGTGTTTTATTTATATGATTAATCATCAACCATTGATCCATGACAGGCGTGATTCACCTCTTTCGAATTGATGTAAGATCTGATTTGTTCTGTTTGCTGTCGTGACTTGATATTAACTCTGCTTTCGTGTTGGAATGTATGGATGATCTGTTCTAGTTCTGTAGTCATCTTGGATGGTCATGCAGTTAGATTTTGTTACGTGGTACAATGGCTTACTAAAAACAATCCTCGGATGAGCTATTGAGGAAGGGAGACAGAGGGGAAAATGATGTAAACAAACAACCTGACAACATTGCTGAATGGACGGGAACACCATTTGCAAAGACCAGGCATTGTAAAATCGACAGATCTAGCTGCATCTGGTGAAGGGCTCTGTGTGGCTTTTTAGTGAGAAGAAGAAGAACAAGAAAAAATTAGAAGAAGAAGATGATGGTGATGATGATGATGATGATGAAATCATCTTGACCGAACAATACAGATGATAGAATTATTACCTTCGGAGCCGGACCTGACCACTCAGTTTCCTTGTCGTTTGACTGTACAGGTGTGCCATACCCGGCCTGGCCAATGACACGTGGACGATACAGAATGAAGGTCACGCTCTCCTCGTGAACTTGACCATCCCGCCAGGTGTCTCTCAGCCTTACTCTGGATGTCTCACCTACACTGATGTCTGGCTTGATGGCCGGAACCGAACACAGCTGCATGGTTCTGCAGACGTCGATGTGGAAGACTACAAGGGAAACGGTAAGGATTGATTAATTGACATGGATACAGCGCCCCTCCTCGGCCAGAGACGAAGCTCCAACAACCATACACAATTCTATGTCTGTATGTTTTCACATAAATATGAACATTTTTACATTCGCTTGGAGGCGGCGTGGTACAATCTGATCCAGTGTTCACCAGTGACCGGGGTTCGAGACCCTGTTTCGGCATGGTGTCGTGCCCTTGAAAAAGGCACTTTACTCCGATTTTCCCACACAACACCCAGGTGTAAATGTGTACCTGACGTCAGCTTAGGATGGCTAAAACGGCGGACTGGGCCCTGCATTCAGTATTTTAGCTCTTGACACAGTGGATTTGAACTGACTGTCCCGGTGGTCGTAAAGGTTACGGGGCCATTAGTCTTTCTGTTGTTGATTTTGTTGTTGTTGTTGTTGATGATGATGTTGTTGTTGTTACTAGCATTCTTCTGTGTTTAGGATTCCCGCTTGGCAGCACTAGAAATTCCACGACGGCATGCGATCAGTACGTGTACGACACTTCCAGATACGAGTCTACGATCACCATGGATGTAAGTTTTCAAGAATCGGCAAAGCAAGACAGTGCAAAAGGGATATTTCACATGCATCATACCAAAACAAAAGGGGGGTGTGGGGGGAAAGACTAATGTAAAAATGTAAGCAAATAAAACAAAGACCGCACGAGAAAACAAGCAAATGTGTTTACATTATTATCAAGTCAGTTTGGGTTTTTTTTCCCCTAGCACACGCCAGTCTCCAATCTTCTTTTCTTTTTCTCCAGATCACTGGAGAAGATGATTATTTCAACTTTTGGCTCACGTAGTTGCTCACAATCTATGACCTACATACCAGTCTGCTTACCGTGCATATCATTGCACTGAAACCGCTTTTGTTCGTGTGTTGAATGATGTTCTCACTGCACTAGATGACAATCAAATGTCTGTCCTTAGTTTGCTTAACACCAGTGCTGCGTTTGATACAACACATCATAACATTCTTCTCCATCGACTTCAACACACTTTTGGTATAAATTGCTCAGATATTTTACTCATTAGATCACTTTTAATTGACAGAACTCAGACTGTAAGCATTTCAGGCTGTATGTCCAACCCATCCACTCTGTTGTATGGTGTATTACAAGGACCTCTCCTTGGACCTTTTCCTTTTCTTTCATACATATAACCTCTGGACATTCC
This sequence comes from Babylonia areolata, assembly GCF_041734735.1. Classification (NCBI taxonomy): domain Eukaryota; kingdom Metazoa; phylum Mollusca; class Gastropoda; order Neogastropoda; family Buccinidae; genus Babylonia; species Babylonia areolata. The sequence goes on from NC_134899.1 coordinate 8,976,526, forward strand.
ATCAAAAAACAGTGATTTCACTGATGACAATCAGTTGTGTAGTTCTACCCCTGACCTATATTGTTGTTTTCAGAACATGCAGTTGTGCCTCAATGATGTAAAATGACAAGAAATTGTATCTGAACGATGGGAACACAGAGGCATTGTTAATGGGTTCTCAGAAGTCTCAAAATTACCCAGATTCTGTCATGATTGGTCAATACAATATTCGCTTCTCTGAATTAGTGAGAAACTCAGGTGTTATGTTTGAAAACAAACTCTCAATGAAAAAAAAGTGACTAAATTCTGCCAAAGTGCACACCAGGAATTACATAGGAGTTTTGTGCAACATGTCCTCACCATCGAAGCAACCAAAACTCTCGTCACTTCCTTTATTCGTTCCCGCCTTGATTACTGAATTCATTTCTAGCCGGATCTTCCCAATTTTTGATTGATAAGATTCACAAAGTTCAGAATGCTGCAGTTTGCCTTGTTTTCAAGGCTTCCGAGAAAACCCCTACTAAACTTCTGCTGTCTAAACTCCACTGGCTTCCTATTGCTCAGAGAATTGATTACAAAATTTCTTGCATGTGTTTTAATACTTTATTCTGGTTCGTACCCTCAGTACTTGTCTGATCTTGTTCAGCCTTATGTTTTATCCTGTTCATTGCGATCATCTGCTGCTTCACGTGTGCTCTGCACCCCACATCGTAAAAAGAAATTAAAAGAACAGTGTGGCTTTTCATTCCTTGGTTCTATCACCTGAAATGAACTTCTCCTCGATATTGATTTTTTTTTTTCGCTTTCTAGGCCCCTGTAAGGGGGTAGAGGACAATATGAAACCCCATAATTATTATTATTACTATTGTTGTTGTTGTTATCATTATTTTGTTTTCATTTTCTTGTTTTCTTTTTATCATTATCATCAGTAGTAGTATTACTAATAGTAGTATTAGTATCGTTGTTGTTGTTGCTGTTGTTATTGTTGTTATTTTCATTATATGTTTTGTTGTGAACCAGTAATGCGTTTGTGAAGGTAGGATGACACTTTGTTCACAGATACTTTCCCTGGCTCGTTGTTCTGTGTTGTGTAGCTGAAGAGAACACATAACTACAGATCAGATAATCATTACTACAGATCAGATAATCACGTCTATACATCATGCATGTTGATTTCATGAGGAGAGTGTTTTTTTATCATCAGAATAAAATCAACGGGGAGTGTTTAATTCACCCTGGGCAAAAACATCAGGACTGTTGTTGTTGCTTTTTTCTCTTACGCCAGTCCCAAGCCCAAATGATAATGTTGGGCAGCATCTATCTATCTGTTTATCTGTCTAACTATCTATCTATCTATCTATCTATCTGTCTATCTATCTATCTATCTATCTATCTATCTATCTATCTATCTATCTATCTGTCTGTCTGTCTGTCTGTCTATCTATCTATCTATCTATCTATCTATCTATCTATCTATCTATCTATCTATGTATATATATCTATCTATCTGTCTGTCTATCTATCTGTCTATCTATCTATCTGTCTGTCTATCTATCTGTCTATCTATCTATCTATCTATCTATCTATCTATATATATATATATATATATATATCTGTTTATCTATCTATCTGTCTGTCTATCTATCTGTCTGTCTGTCTGTCTATTTATCTATCTATCGATCTGTCTGTCTATCTATATATCTATCTGTCTATCTATCTATTTCAGCTGGACCTGGTGTGTGGCCGCAGCATGTACCGGTCCCACGCCCAGATGATGATCATGTTGGGGTGTCTTGTGGGCAGTCAGATGGCTGGACTTATATCTGACACGTGAGTTTCAGTTTCAAGGAGGTGTCAGTCAAAGACAACTAGGATGTTGAGAATGGTACAGGGTTTGTGCAATGTTTGAGACAACGATTGTTGACTGTAGACGGCAGGACTGGCATGGCCACGTTCAGGAAGTGACAGATGTGCTGAAAATAGTTTCAGTTTCATTTTCTCAAGGAAGCGTCACTGCGTTCGGACAAATCTTTGTACGCTACACCACATGTCACAGCCAGATGCTTGACCAGCAGCATAAACCAAAGCGCTTTGGTCACGTATGTGTATACCTTTCAGAATGGATTTCTTTTACATAATTTTGCCAGAGGACAATACTTATTTTGCCATGAGTTCTTTTTCATGCACCAGGTTCGTGCTGCACGGACTTCAGTTTATCGTCTCATCTGAATGTCTGGACTCTCTGTTTAATTTTCCAGTCAAACTTGGAAGAACGGGCAACACCGTGATTCGAACCCAGATCCTCATGGACATTATTGGCAGATAACCATTCTGACACCTTCCTGTTTAAAGTGACAAATAATGTGGAGCCATATATCGAAATTGCACTGAACAGACATGTAGAATATGCTATAACCAAGTTAAGATTTGGCGTATCAGACCTTGCCTGTCACCGGTTTAAATTCGGCGAGAGTTGATAAAACACTGGGTTAGTTGATGCCATAATTCACAAGAAGACGAGAATGATTTTATGCCTAAGTTTAATAATAGCCCATGCCGCGTATAGATTCAATTTCTTGTCATCCAGGAATGATATTGTATTGTATAAAAATGTTCTGTATTCACAAACCTTAAAACGCAATATGGTTATAACTTATAGTATCAATATGAGTTTTTCACCATAATAATCATATTAAGAATAAATATCAGAGACTGTATTAATGGAAAATTGATTGTGTGATTTGTATATGATATCCCCTTTCAGCTAGGGACTAAATCTGAATAAATCATTCCGTATTCGTATCTTCCGTCTCTCTGTCTCAGTGTCTTTCTCACTGTCTGTCTCCATCTCTGTCTGACTGTCTGTCTGTCTCTGTATATCTCTCTCTCTTCCCTTGTCTCTCTCTGCCCCCCCCCCCCCCCCCCCCCCCCCACCACCACCCCTCTATTTCTCTCTCTCTCCTCTCCCTCTCTCTGGGTTTGTGCACGTGCGCATATTGTGTGTGTGTGTGTGTGAGTGTCCCTGAGTATCTGTGTGTGTCCTTGTGCTGTTGTTTGGTGCCTGTTGTTGCTGTTGTTCAATCTTCAACCAAACTCCGAACGACAGGCCTGTTTGTTGGTCAGCTGGGGTCGGAAGCTGCCCATGACGATCCTGATGATGGTCAACGTGGTGTCCATGTTCTGCATTACCCTCGTCAGACACTACAGCGTCCTGCTGTTCGTGGTCTTCCTGGTTGGGATGTCCTGCATGGGAGCCGCATGTTCTGGATTCATGATCGGTGTGCATGCATCGTTAGAAATGATCGTGACGAGGTTGATGATGATGGTGATGGTAGTAATGATGATGATGATGATGATGGTGATGGTGATAATAATGATGATGGTGGTGATAATAATTGTGTTGATGGTGGTGTTGATGATCATTATCATCATCATCATCATCATCATCATCATCAATTTAGAAAGAAGAGAATGCAGTAACATAAGATAAATTTTGATAAGAAGCGTCAGATTTTCAAACCATTCTTCTTCAGGGACTGTGTTACATGGAAATGACAGTGTAGGTAAAGACAAGACCTGAGAAAAAGTTATGAGTATTGCTCAGCATACATAGCATAGGTGTGCAGAGATGTGAGCACAGATCAGGTTGTGGACATTCAGAGAAAATGATCACAGGATGTGAGAAGAAGGAAATTAATGTCTGGAATGGAGAGGGGGTAAAAGAAAATAGGGGGAAAAAAGAAAAGAAAAACATTCAGTTCAAAAAACATTGGAAGGTGAGTTTGTAATGAGGGAGACGTTACCCATGTCATCTAATTGATTGACATGGATACTTATATAGTGCCCACCTTCGGTCAGAGATCAAGCTCTAAGCGCTTTGTGAACACGAAGTCATTTGAACAGCAGGCTGCCAACCTTAGAGCTGCACTCATCATTGGTTTCCTGTGTCATCCAGTTAAATTTCATTCAAACACACACACGCATGCACACCCAGGCTGTACTTCACGGCCTGTTCCTGGTCTGTACACACACACACACACACACACACACACACACACACACACACACACACACACACACACACACACACACACACACACACACACATATATATATATGCAAGCGCACGCACATGTATATTAGAGTGGATTTTACAATGAAATTTTGCCAATGGCAACTCTGTAGTTGCCGTTGGGATATAATTTATATATATATATATATATATATATATATATATATATATATATATATATATATATATATGCATACATACATATACATATACATATCTGTGTGTGTGTGTGTGTGTGTGTGTGTGTGTGTGTGTGTAATATTGTTCTTCAACAAAACACCGAACAATGCAGCCTTTCTGTTGTTGTGGGTTCTTTTACATGCGCTACGTGCATGCTGCACACGGGACCTCTGTTTGTCGTCTCATCCGAATGACCAGCATTCACGGTCTTGAGGAGGGGAAAAAATTCTGGCAGGTTAGTGATTCGATCCATTGCGCGAGTAGTGACGTGGACAGTCAGTCACGTGAAGAGGCAGTCAGTCACGTGAAGAGACAGTCAGTCACGCGAGGAGTCACGTGGACAGTCAGTCACGTGAAGGGACACTCAGTCACGTGAAGAGACAGTCAGTAACGCGAGGAGTCACGTGGACAGTCAGTCACGTGAAGGGACACTCAGTCCCGCGAGGAGTCACGTGGACAGTCAGTCACGTGAAGGGACACAGTCACGTGAAGAGACAGTCAGTCACGTGAGGTGTCACGTGGACAGTTAGTCACGTGAGTAGTTCCACTGAGCGCTCTGTGGTTGGTATCGGTGTTGTTGGAGCAGGACTGGAGATGTTGGGGCCATCCAAACGAGTCTGGCTGGGGGTGATGACCGGGACGTTCTTCAGCACGGGCCTGCTGGTGCTGTCCCTCCTGGCCTACTTCCTCAGAGACTGGACCAGTCTGCATCTCGCCTGCTCTGCCTTCACGCTGCCTTACCTGGCCTACTGGTGGTGAGTCACATGCACGCACGCACGCACGATAGAACGCACACACACACACACAGGGTTCAAATTTCGTGTCGGTCATATGTCATTGACGTACACAAAGTTGAACTGTATGACAGCCAGTCGGTCACTTAACATAACTTTTTTCGAAAAAAAAAAAAACGGTCGTGCTGAATGGGCTTTTGAATATCTTTTATTATCCTGCTGGGGTTTGAATCTCAACTGGGGGAGTGGGGGGAGGTCTGCTCCGTTCAAATGACCCATGGTGTCCTGAACCAAATCTAAACTCTGCACATATGCACTCACACACACACACACACACCCGCGCGCGCGCGCGCGCGCACGCACGCACACATACACGCACGCACACACACACGCATGTTCTAACACGTACTAATCAATCTCTGCATGTGTGTGTGTGTGTGTGTGTGTGTGTGTGTGTGTGTGTGTGTGTGTGTGTATAATGGGCACACAGCCTTATCAAGCAGTCCTGAACCTATTGATGGGCCCCCGTACAACATCTTCATTACCCTCATCACTGCTCGAAATATAGAAAACAAATGCCCCAAATTCTGGAGCAGCAAAATAATAATGATCATCATGAAAACTAAAATGTTGTTGTTGTTCATCTTCTCCTATTCTTCAGAAGGTGGCAGAATGGTTAAGACGATTATCTGTCAATACAGTATCCCTGAAGGTCTGGGTTCGAATCCTTGTCTCACCCTTTCTCCCAAGTTTGACTTGTATATCTAACTGAGCGTCTAGTCATTCTGCCATGGTAATGTAAGTGTTGTCCTCTGGCAAAACTATGGAGAAATCCATTCTCACAAGCACACAGATATATAACTATGCATGCTCTCAAGCCCTAAGCGGGTTGAGTTATGCTACTGATTAGGAATCTGTTTGGCAGATGTGGTGTAGGGTATATGGATTTGTCCGAATGCAGTGGCGTCTCCAGAAACAAACTGAAAACTGAAACAACTTGTGCATTCGTCGGCCATAACTCCCTTTTTTTTCCCTATGTACGAGTGGGATTTTACGTTCATGACCATTTTTACCCGACCAGGTAGGCAGCCATACACCGTTTTCATGGGTGTGCATTTTGTGTATGTGCTTGTTTCCAGAACCCAATGAACGCTGATATGGATTACATGGTCTTTAACGTGCGTAACTGCGCATACACACGAAAGGGGCTACCAGATCTGCATATATGTTGAACTGAGGTCGTGAATATATTCACCCTTAGCCCACCAGATGTGCCGAAACCTGGGATCGAATTCGGGAATTTGAAAATTATAGATAGATAGATAGGTAGGTAGGCAGGTAGGTAGGTAGGTAGGTAGGTAGGTAGGTACATACATATATACATACTTACGCCAAAACCAGGGATCGAATTGGGGAATTTAGAAAAGATAGATAGATAGATGGATAGATGGATAGATTGATAGATAAATTAGTTGATTAATAGACAGACAGATAGATAGGTAGGTTGGTGGGTAGGTAGATAGATAGATAGATAGATTAAAACAGTAGTCTATTCACGGTCTTTAAAACTTGTAAATTGAAAATCAGCAAATTTTCGCTGGAGGACACCATCTTCAGGCTGGGGCACGTAACAGAAATAAAAACTTCACGGCTGATTGAACAGTGGGTAAACAGCAGGGAAAACTGGGCAGGTTAAGGAACGTTAGCTGCATGCAAAGCAACGTTATGTTCGTAAGCTAAATACTCACACAATCACACATGCACAATCACACATGCACAAGTTCAGAATTCATTCGCCAACCTAATATATATATATATATATATATATATATATATATATATATATATATATATATATATACATTGCAGGCTGGTTCCCGAGTCTCCCCGGTGGCTGCTGATCAAGGGTCGGGTGAAGGAAGCCCAGGTGATCCTATCCCGAATTGCACGTGCCAACAAGAAGACCTTTGACCCCGCTGTCCTGCACTCTCTGCATATCAGCAGCGCCCCACAGATGTCGCTGTGGAATGTGTTGTTCCACACCCAGAAGCTCATTGGCCGTCACCTCATCATCTTCTTTTCTTGGTGGGTGAGACAGAGAATTGTATTGCATTGTGAGTATGGTAGCCTCTCAAGGCCTGACAAAGCGTGTTGGGTTACGCTGCTGGTCAGGCATCTGCTTGGCAGATGTGGTGTAGCGTGTATGGAATTGTCCGAACGCAGTGACGCCTCCTTGAGCTGCTGATACTGATAGCCTATTGTATTGTATTTATTGGTGGACTTGGAATCATGGAACAGCTCCAATGTGATAGATCCGACAGATACATTATTAGCCATTTAACCTTGCATTTTGTTTGTTTGTTTGTTTGTTTGTTGTTTTGTTTCACTTCTTTTGTATGTGCGGTTTTGTTGTTTTTTGTTGTGTTTTTTTGTGTGTGTTTTTTTTTTTTTTGTTTGTTTGTTTTTTGTTGTTGTTTTTGTTTGTTTGGGGGTTTTTTTTTTGGTTTGTTTGGGTTTTTTTATTTTTGGGGTTTTTTTGTTGTTTTTGTTTCGTTTTGTTTTGTTTTTTCGTCATAGCGTCCTTTCAGTGTCATTACCCTCAAGCCACACATCCCGAGTCGCCCCTCCCCCACACACCAATGCCAGGCATGGTCTCAATGTCAGCAGTCCATTTGACCTTGCGTGTTTCAAGCCACTAGTACGGACTAAACTGACTGTTATGAATGGCAATGCTGTTTCAAGTGAGTTTTACTGATTCGCAGAAGTAGGCACAAGAAAAACAGATATAAGTGTGACCAAGCGCGCTATGCTTGCTCCAACACTATTCACGCACAAGCTACAGCACACGACGTTTTCCCCTCCTAACCCGCGCACAGAATGTGTGACGTCACTCTGCTTACATCATTTCGTTCTCGCCAGACAGCCTACTCACGGCTCGCCTAGTGTCGCATCGTGGTATGTCATTGGCTGAGCCGAAACTTGTTTCTGTTCCACCGTAATTAATTAATAACTCTTTTGTCAGATCAGTAAACTACAAGTATTATATACTGGCAGAATCATCGCAATTCCATCTTTAAGTCTATTCCATTTGTGTTTGCCAACGTTAAAATGATTTAACGCAGTTTGTAATTTTCCGCGACGAGCTCGTTAAAACTGACCCTGTTCAGGTGACTTAAATTAAGATTATAAATTTATCTTAAATAACCAACACTTCATTTTATACTCATTATAAAGTAGGTGTTGAGCTCATTCTTTTGCAACTTATCCAATGTAAATCGGTTCAGGAATCATTTAGAAATCTGTCACTGAACACCTTGAAACAAACACAGTTCTCATCGGATTTGGCCACATTTAGTGACGATCTGTTTGCAGCACACGTGACGGCCTTTGCGGTCCGCTTAACTTGCATAAATTGGCACAGTGAGTGATGAGTGGTCATTTCATACCTGGTCAGTCATCTGACCAGAGCCTGCTCTCTCTCTCTCTTGCTGCGTCGAGCAGTGTGTTGTGTCGTGTGTGTCCCCACAACGGCTGACACCTCGCTACGTATCGCTGCACTGTCTTCTTCTCATTATTTCTTCTCTTAGGTCTTTTCTTCTTAGTTTTCTCTTTTTATGTTCTTATAACTATTGTAAATAAAACAATAGAAAACCCATTTGTGACTGGCCTCTATATGTTCCTGGCCTGTGCGTGGGATCTTGTCTATCCTTTCATTCAGTCAATATTTAGTTAAGTTTTTTTGTGCCGTACCCTTGAAGAACCACTCGGTACACGGCTACATAAGTATTTTTGAAAAAATAATAATGATAGATTTTTTATTTTTAAAGAAAAAGAAAAAAAAGACACAACTCTTGTAATATCCCGTGATCCCTGAATATGGGCCAAGGTCATCACTTTGATCAGTGTTCGTAGTTCTTGGGTGCTTGAAAAGCGGATTTTTGATGGATGGACAAATAATTGTATGCACACAGAGAATGCTTCTTGCCACAACAAATTTCCAAGAGAGGACCAGAAAAAATATACATTCATCCGTGTGCTGAATTTCGCTGTCACAATGATCGACAACAGTAGTAGTTGTCATACTCCACGGTCACGCATCACTCCGTTCACTCAGAAGGCGCACCAATAGACAGACAAAAACTGTTTGTAACTTTCCCGCTTTTAAATTTATACTCAATTTATCAAAATATTTCAAATCAATTTAGGCACACACACACACACACACACACACACACACACACACACACACACACACACACACACACACACACACATTCTCTCAGAAATCTAAATATTGAAATGAATAATCTCATCATTAGATATTGGCAATGATCCAATTGATTTATATTCTCCTCTTTTGGCCGTTCCTCTAAATGGCTCAAGATTTCTGACTGGCCCCTCCTGGTCCCATTTCCTTCAAGCAACAACACGTGGCAAGATTCTCGACTGGGCCCCTCCAGCCCCAGTTTTTAAGCATGCAGCTCCAGGGAGCTCCTACGGACCCAGGGCAGGTAGGACGTGCTGACGTTCCACACGGCCACACCACTGGTACCCGAACCAACAAGATGTCAACAAGTGGCAGCAGAGCCCGAGCTGTATGGGCCTGCAGCTCAGTTAGAGTTGACACTAAACCTTGGTCACAGTTTTTCATTTTATAATTGAATTCACACTTGAATTACTTTTCACAAATAGTGCAGCCACTCAAGACAAGAGGCTAAATTGCTGTCTCACCTAACTGCCCAAAGTAGTACACATTTTCCACTGAACTTCAAATCATCGTCTCAAAAATTACCTCATCCATTTTCACCTGATTCCTTCTCAGCGCTTCCACACTTGGACAGATCCTACAAACTACACCATGTCTGCTGTTAAAACATGAAGTAAATGCCTGACATTTGTCGAAGCCCAAAGCTCTTATCTCCCCTGGAGAGTCTGCCTGAGGTTTTCTATGTTCAAGGTTTGTGGCCAGTTTTTCTTACTACGGGGTGAGTTACAACGTGGGGTCACTAGGGGGCAACGTGTACCTTAACATGGCGACTGGGGCACTCATGGACATCGGTTTCTTCCTGCTCTGTGCCCCCTTCATGACGAGGTTCGGTCGGCGACCGCTGAGCAGTGTCTTCTTTTTCGTCACCGGTGTGGCCTGCATCGCCACTCTCTTCCCCGTCATCTATGCGTCTGAAGGTGAGCTCTTACTACATGGCAAGGCAATACGATATTGTTTATTGTAAGAAACCCTGCGAGAGTACATGAAAATGTCACATATTTCGTGTAATTCACACAAAATATGAAACACGTTTTGGCATTGTTCTCAAAATGGACATATCAAATGATCGGTCATCGATAAATTTGGAGAAAAACAAAAACAACTGAGCATGAGCAACATATCAAAAAAATTATCATTGCTCACAGCAGACATGAGAGAAGTGAATGTGCATTTATCCCAAACACAAACAAGACATGGACATGGGCTCAGCTGTGTGTGTGTGTGTGTGTGTGTGTGTGTGTGTGTGTGTGTGTGTGTGTGTGTGTGTGTGTGTCTGATGTACCCATTTTCTTTTCGTTCTTCTAGTTCTTGTTCTTGCTCTGCTCCTCCTCCTCCTCATCACCATTATCATCATTTTTTTCCCAGACCAGCAGTGGATGACGGTGGTCCTGGCCCTTATGGGGAGATGTTCCATGGCCGTGGCGTTCGCCTTCATCTGGGTTTACTCCTCAGAGCTCTTCCCCACAGTCATGCGTAACTCTGGTCACGGCGCGGCCTCCATGTGTGCCCGTGTGGGGGGCCTGGTGGCGCCCTATGTGGCCAACATGGTGAGGGCGGCTGATAGAGTAAAACGGAGCAAAATGTCGCCTATCATGTTCAGTTATATGTTTACACTGAAACTAGTTGAGGGATGCAGTTGCTGTTGAGCTTTTAGACTTCTGGTACGAGTGCTTTGTTTTGTGTTATTGTGAAGCTGGAGCTCTATGTGACTAGTTTCCAATGTTTGAATTTCGGCAACGTTTCAGAGAGGATTATATAATTATTGTGTTCCGTTACTTTGGGTGATCGTAAGGGCCTGATCATACACTTCCCTGGGTCCAGTAACACTCTTCTCTACCGTTGACCCATACTGCATTCCACAATTACCTAGTCTCCTTCCCAAAAACACCAGCTCTTGTCATGATCCCACTTCCTTCTTCAAACCCCTGCTCTTCCTTGACCCCCACTACCTTCCCCAAACCCCTGCTCTACCCTTGACCCCCACTACCTTCTTCAAACCCATACTATACCCTTGGCCCCCACTACCTTCCCCAAACCCATACCCTACCCTTGACCCCCACTACCTTCTTCAAACCCATACTATACCCTTGGCCCCCACTACCTTCCCCAAACCCATACCCTACCCTTGACCCCCACTACCTTCTTCAAACCCATACTATACCCTTGACCCCCACTACCGTCCCCAAACCCATACCCTACCCTTGACCCCCACTACCTTCTTCAAACCCATACTATACCCTTGGCCCCCACTACCTTCCCCAAACCCATACCCTACCCTTGACCCCCACTACCTTCTTCAAACCCATGCTATACCCTTGGCCCCCACTACCTTCCCCAAACCCATACCCTACCCTTGACCCCCACTACCTTCTTCAAACCCATACTATACCCTTGACCCCCACTACCTTCCCCAAATCCATACTATACCCTTGACCCCCACTACCTTCTTCAAACCCATACTATACCCTTGACCCCCACTACCTTCCCCAAATCCATACTATACCCTTGACCCCCACTACCGTCCCCAAACCCATACCCTACTCTTGATCCCCACTACCGTCCCCAAACCCACTCCCTACCCTTGACCCCCACTACCTTCCCCAAACCCATACCCTACCCTTGACCCCCACTACCTTCTTCAAACCCATACTATACCCTTGGCCCCCACTACCTTCCCCAAACCTATACCCTACTCTTGACCCCCACTACCTTCCCCAAACCTATACCCTACTCTTGACCCCCACTACCTTCCCCAAACCCATACCCTACCCTTGACCCCCACTACCTTCTTCAAACCCATACTATACCCTTGGCCCCCACTACCTTCCCCAAACCTATACCCTACTCTTGACCCCCACTACCTTCCCCAAATCCATACTATACCCTTGACCCCCACTACCTTCCCCAAACCCATACTACACCCTTGACCCCCACTACCTTCCCCAAATCCATACTATACCCTTGACCCCCACTACCTTCCCCAAACCCATACCCTACTCTTGACCCCCACTACCTTCCCCAAATCCATACTATGCCCCAGACCCCTTCCCCAAACCCCTGAACTACCTATCCAAACCATGATGAGACATATTGTGGGGTCGGCGACAGACTGAAATGAAACGATTATTACCCATGTTACCCCATGAAGTAAAGGCTCTTTTCTCTCAATATATTTGTGATAATCCACGATGACTATTTTAAATCATTTCCATACACATTGGATGTGACAATGTTCAAGTTACTAAGTACTGATGTTTTCATATTACAATAGTACAAAGGTTACGAAACGAATTTATATTTCAAAAGGGTGGTGGAATAAGCAGTATAACTCCTTTTTCATTTCATTTTTACATCCCTTCAAACAAACGAATAATCAAAGACATACTTACAAACACGCACGCACGCACACGTGCACACACACACACACACACACACGCACTCACTCACTCACATAAATACACACAAACGCACACACACACACACACACACACACACACACACACACACACACACATACATACATACACACACGCACGCACGCACGCACGCACACACACACGCACACACACACACGCACACACACACATACACTAATAGAATATGTTGCAACTGTCCAGTCTCTGGACGGAGCGGCCGGCAAGGCGATACCACTGGTCATCTTCGGGGTGCCTTCCATAGTGGTCAGCCTTCTGACCCTCTGTCTGCCCGAGACTCTCAACCGTTCTCTGCCTGACTCTGTGGAGGATGCCGTCAGCATGAGCAGGTGAGCTCAGCCACCATCACTGGCCTCTTAGGAACCGAACTCAGAACTCAAAACGTTTATATTCCATGCTTTAAGATCTTAGGCATATCTTTTCTTTCAATATTTGTCAGCAGCTTTTGACACTATCGACCACTCTATCCTCTTGAACAGACTTAAAACTTCCTTTGGTATTCGTGACACTGCACTAGCAATGGATCAAGTCTTACCTGTCAGATCGCACACAGAAAGTATGTGTAAATGGTAGATACTCTAGAGTATCTGCCTTGAAATATGGTGTCCCACAGGGGTCCGTCCTAGGTCCTGTTCTTTTCGTGCTGTATGCGGCTCCTGTGTCGGATGTCATCAGTCATCATGCGATGTCGCATGAGAGCTTTGCTGATGACACACAACTTTATCAGTCGGCTTCCATAGCTGAATTTGATGCACTGGTGACTCAAACACAGGAGTGCATTGCTGGCCTAAAGGACTGGATGACTCTCAACAAGCTGCAATTAAATGATGATAAGACTGAATTGATGATAACCTGTCCAAAGAAGTTTCGTCAACATCCTTCCTTTCCGGACTCTGTTCTGATCAATAGCACACCTGTTTCACTTTCTCCCTCTGTTCGCAGTCTTGGTGTAATCCTAGACCAGTCTCTTTCCTTCCAACAGCACATTTCGAATATCTGTAAAGTTGCCTATTTGGAACTGCGTAGAATCAGCTCTATCCGCCACTCTCTCTCTCTACCGATGCAACCAAGACACTTGTATGCTCTCTGGTTCTCTCAAGATTAGATTACTGCAACTCTCTTTTGGCCGGCCTTCCCAAATATCTGTTAGACAGACTCCAACGAATCCAGAATAATGCTGCCAGACTCATTTGCAGAGCTTCTAAATTTGACCATATTTCTCCTCTTCTTCAGTCTCTCCACTGGTTGCCTGTTTCTGATCGAATAGACTATAAGCTATCCACTCTGACCTTTTCTGCAGTCAACGGATCTGGCCCCAAGTATCTTTCTGAACTCATCCATATCTATACCCCGTCTCGCCAGCTACGTTCTTCCTCTGATACTCGACTTCTCAGGATACCTCACGTTAGAAGTAAGACCTATGGACACAGATCGTTTTCTTTTCAATCGCCAAAGACGTGGAACAAGCTCCCTGATAACCTCCGTCATTCTGATTCCCTCGCATCTTTTAAATCTCGTCTCAAAACTCACCTTTTCCCTCAGCAATAAGTTCAGTTGTGGCAGGTCCACTTCCTTTGCGTTAGCTGTGCTTGACTATGTGTGTATACATATGTATGTGTACATAACTACATGCATATATATGAATGTGTATTGTGTGTGCGTGTGTTTATGTAAGTTTGTGCCTGCCTATGTGTGCGTATGTGTTAGGGTAGCTGTTAGATACACATGTATGTTAAAATGTATGTATGCAGCGTGTGTGTGTGTGTGTGTGTGTGTGTGTGTGTGTGTAGTCACATTTTGGTGTGTGTATGTAACATAGATATGATGTATTATGTTAACAAAAGCGTTTTTGTAAAGCACCTAGAGCAGATTTCTGGATAGTGTGCTATATAAGTATCCATTATTATTATTATTAATATGTCCGTGCTGATATACATCTATTACAAATAGCACACACGTGAATGGAAGGAAAAGGTACCTATGCAGAAGGACATACATAATGAAGAAAACACCCCAACACCCATACATACATACTTATATACATACATGTAATCAATAGACCAATAAATCAATTCGTAAATAAATAAAGAAATAATGAACTCGGTAAGTTATGTGCAATTGAGAAAAAAAAAACTTCCTGTGTATAATCAATTATCCTTTTTTTTTCTTTTTTAGATTATAAAATGTATACATGTGAACTCGCTCACTGGATAGGATTATCAGTGGCTAAAAAATGGTCTTCCTTTGTCTTACCATGAAGGCTTCTAATTGTTTGTCAGTGTTTTCTTACTAACCGATGTAACGCCACAAATCGTCCTTACTTTCTAAGATCCCATGTGGGACTTTCTGTAGCTACCACCACCCCCAGCCCCCCACCCCCCAACCCCCAACCCCGGCCCCCCTACCCCACTCTGACTTC
>NC_134899.1:8996610-9014110 GCF_041734735.1 Babylonia areolata
ACACACACACCCCTCCCTCCCCAACAAAAGAAAAGATCATACATTCATACATTACTTGTGGTTGATTGCGTGCGTGCGTGCGCCACGCACACACACACACACACACACACACACACACACACACACACACATCTATCCCGCCTTCCCCTAAATCCTGTCCCTACACTCACTTCTTTCTTTACGCACGCATACAATAATTCATAGAGAGAAGAAAGACAACCATCGTCAGAGTAATAAACAAAGCACAGGCGATCGAATGAAAACATTATTTGTGCGAATTTTTTTTTTTTTATCACAGCAACAGAAGAGGGGACAAATGATTTTTTTGTGCACATTCTTCTATGCGAGAGGGTTTTACATCGTCTATCAGAAGCACATTTCTGGAGCACAAGAGTTAAGCTGAGTGTCCAAGCAGGCTCCACTCCGTAATTCTTAATCTGGTTTATAAAAAAAAAAAAAAAAAAAAAAGTTTATGCTTGGTTGATCAACGCTCGAAGTCAGTGATCACTGAGGTCATCCAGTAAGTGGCGTTACTCCGGGGGAAGGTTAGTCTGTGCGCAACACACGCATGTGATGCTTGTGAATGCGTGACCGCACGAACGTTAGCGCATAGGTGTGACCATGCCCGCGCGCCGTCACATTGATTGCAAAGTTTTAAACAATGACCTGTCTACTCTTTTGCTTGTGATAGAATCTTCCGTGTTTCCAAATTCAAGATGGAGAAAACACGCTCGCTTAGCGTTCATTAATTTTTATACCTTTCTTTTTTGTGTTTGTTTACCACTCTAATCTTTCGAATAATTAAAAAAACATTCCTATTCAAGCAGGCCCACACAGAAGGGTTTATGTTCCACACATCACAGACATGTATATATATATATATATATATATATATATATGTGTGGGGGGGGGAGGGGGGGAGGGGGGGGGCAAGGGGGGGGGGTATGTGTGTGTTTTCCCAACGTACATGCTTTGTGTTTGTTTTGTGTTTGTACGGCTGTTACACCACGTTTGCGTGCAATTAACATCACCGCGAGAGCATTCCTGTCGTTTTTACACTGCGTGCCAGTCAGTTGCACTCTGGACAGGCATTCCCATTCGCTTTTTCCTATTTCGCCCAGTTCCTATTCGTCCAACACTAAAGTAGTGAACCCGAATTGCCTATTCCCATTTCGCCTACGAACTCCGATGACTCAATGTGTGTGTGTGTGTGTGTGTGTGTGTGTCGGTAAACTGAAAAGGTGGTCATTCATTTAGAACATTTTATTCTGCTGCACGTAAAGCACGTGACATATGTCACACTGACAAGAGCACAAAACGAATCAAAACACGAATTTATTTCTTGCACAAACACGCACACATCGTGGGCGCTAGGGCGTATCCACACGTCGGTAGGTCATGCGCCCCGCAGGTTATGTATAGGGGGCCAGCAGCCACCCCCCTTATAAGCCTTCTTTAATGATGTGCCAAATCAGGCAGAGACTATCCCTCTCCAGATCGGATATACATAGTGTATTCCCCACATACGGCAGGTATTACTGGGTTACATAGTCACCTGTAGCAGAGAAGAACCTCTGGCCTGACCTGAACACACACACACACACACACACACACACACCACACACACACACACAACACACCACGCCTACACCTGTCACCTCATTCGCAGCACGCTGACGACAGTTTTCACACACAGCGACATCACAGGAATTCCCCCAGCTGTTTATTGTAAACTTCCTCGGAAATAAAACAAGGGTCACACAACGATCCAATACCGCTCTTTCAGAAATTTCAGTTCCACTGCATTTTTTTCTTGATTTGAGCTTGGCACCCTTCCCAAAAGTTTTCATGACTGCGGATCCAGCGCAAGCGTCAACATCATGGTATGACACCTTTCTTGCAGTCGTTGACAGACATGCTCCTCTTCGGACGAGGAGAGTAAAACACAAAACACTTCCGACGCAAGATCTTGTCAAAGCTTTGGCATTTAGAGATGCATTAGATGCGGATGGGATAGAGACTGAATACAAAAAGCAAAGAAATAAGGTGAAAGATATAGTTAAACAAAGTCAGATCCTTTTGAAAAACTTATCAGCAATAACAGAGACACGGCAACATTATGGCGTGCTGTTAGTGAAATTACCGATAAGCATAGAAAGAAAACAAATGCTGTCGCGGCTGTGTGGACAACGGATACTCTCAACATTTTTTAAACATAGCTAAGTCAGCACAAACATCTGCAAACTATCTTCCTTCAGAATGTTACATTACTCCTCCGTCGCTACAAACATTTTGTCAAGAGCGTCTTAAATCCAGTAACTCATTCGCTATCCCTCCACTTGCTGTTCATGAAGTTGGTTCCTTAATCTCAAATCTAAAGAATACAAAGCAATGGGTCCAGACAATAAATGCATCTGTTATCAAACTTGCTTTTCCCTACATAGTAGACTCCCTTTCAAACATTTACAGTTTGTGCATCGAAAAGAACAACGTTCCCTCTCCCTCTTCCCTCTCTATCAGTAGTGTCCAGGCCTCTCGAAAAGCACGTCCACAAGCACCTTATGAAACATATGGAGCTATATAACCTTTTTCATCCCCTTCAGTCCGGCTTTCGGCGTTATCACTCCTTTCACACAACATTAACCCGGCTTTGTGATACGTGGTTATCTGCAGTCAACAAAACAAAGATCACTGGAACAGTTTTTCTAGATTTAAAGAAAACTTTTGATATAAATAAAATAATATATATATATAAAAAAAACCTGACTGAGTATACTCAAAACCAGTCAACTGCTTCCTTTTTCCGGTCTTACCTGGAAAACAGAACACATCGTGTTTGCTTAAACGGCTCGTATTCTTCTGAAGGACATCTATATTAACGACTTGCTGATGCATATATCACCTAGCAATGTCATCTGCGATCTGTTCGCTGATGACAGTTCCCTTCATTGCAGCGACACCGACATTGATCTTGTAGAATCATCTCTACAACAGGGAATAAATGACATTTCAGACTGGTGCTATCAAAATCACATGGAACTTAAACCAACACAAGACAAAAAGTATGGCACCTACATCTAGACAGAAACACCAACGTAAACCTCTCGTTTTAAAGCTCGAGGTAAACAAGAACTCATTGAACAAGTTTGTGAGCACCACGTTCTAGGGGTAATTACTGATAAAGAACTGAACTGGCAAGCTCATATCAACCATGTATGCAAACAGTTAGCCCGAAATTTGTTCTTACTCAATAAACTTAGATATTACGTCGATGTTCCAACCAGAAAATTATTCTTCGGGCACATTGTCTTTCTCATGTCAATTATGCATCTACAGTCTGGAGCAATACCAGTCACAACCAGCTAAAAAAAAAAGTTAACTCATTGCATAGACGAGCAGCTAAACTTATTTTACCAGACCACTCCCTATCAACATATGAACAATTAACAAAACTGGAAATATTACCACTTTTCAAGCAATGCGACTGCAATAAAATGGTCCTCGTGTTCAAAGTACACAAAAATATGTCACCACCATACCCCAATGACCTTGTTCAACGGGCATCAGAGCGTTACGATTCAGATAATTATATTCTGCCTCGTGTGCGCATCGATTTGTACAAATCTAGCTTTGCATTTTTTGGACCATCTGTTTGGATCTTTCTTCCTTCGTTCATTAAGATGCGCGATTCATTACGTTCCTTCAAATCAAGCATACGAAAACTTCTGCTCTACAAATAATAGGCCCGCAAAGCAATTTTTTTTACCGGCTGAAAAAGACAGAAAATCATGATTTTTGTGAAATTTGTATTTATACCTTTACATGCAGTTAATTTATTTTATTTTCTACCTTTGTGCTTTAATGTTTTACTTGTTCGCCCGTTGATTGGATGTTATTACCTGTAACATCTGCATCAGCAAATTAATCACTTCTGTATATGTACAATGATAAAGTCGTGTTTCTCTGTTCTCTTTATATCCGCTGTTTGTTTCTCACTTCGGTCATGTTTTTGTATGTGCATAAGTGTGTGTGTGTGTGTGTGTGTGTGTGTGTGTGTGTGTGTGTGTGTGTGTGTGTTGGGTGGAGAGAGTGTGTGCATGTGTATGGATGTGAATGTGTGAATGCGTTCGTTTTATTACTTTTTACGATATTAATGATGATGATGATGATGATGATTCGTACTTGTAGCAGTAGATGTAGCAGTAGAATGCGTTCGTTTTATTACTTTTTACGATGTTAATGATGATGATGATGATGATGATGATGATTCGTAGTTGTAGCAGTAGATGTAGCAGAGTTAACAAAATTATTATTGTTGTGTCGTTATCGTTAGTGTTATTGTTATTGTTGTCACAGGACAGATTGGAAGACTAGGCGATGCCTAAAATCTTTATCCTTGAGTAATAAAGTTTTCGAATCTTTGAATCTCTCTCTCTCTCTCTCACACACACACACACACACACACACACACATACACACACGCGCGCGCGCATATTACATGTCTATGGGGCTAATGACAGATCTTCAGGTAGATGGTTGTTGATTGCAGAGTTCTGTTTAATCATACTTTATTTGTTCGAGAGACAGGGCATCGACTGCTTTGGGGAAAAAGCTACTGGCGAAATAAAAAGGATCCTAGCATAACCGTTAGGATTTTCGAGATGTCTGAAGACGTGGTAGAGACCCATGCTAATGGCATCTTCAGCTGATCTGTTAGCTCTATAGGCGAACTGGTAAAGGAATGCAGGTTTTTAGGAATTGCAGAATCAAGCGTTCAAATGTTTTCATGACGACTGATGTTAAGGCTACGGGATGATAATCATTAAGACAACTAGGTTGTGCTTTCTTTGGAACAGGAATAACTGTTGACTTCTTAAAGCAGTGTGGCACCACACATGACTGAAGGGACATGTTAAAAATGTCAGTGAAGACACGAGATAGTTGGACTGCACACTTCCTCAAAAGGCCTGGTGAGATGTTGTCAGGGCCAGCGGCTTTTCTCATTTTCAGTCGACTGAAGTGATGTCTGACTTCATTCTCTTGGACTATGAAAGGGGGAGTGGGGATGATTTTGGGTGCAACCACATCAGAAATAGATATTGGTTTGTCAGATCTGGAGTAGAATATGTTGAGTTTGTCTGGAAGAGTTCTGTCAGTGCTTTCGACTATCCGGTGGGTCATTTTGTAATCAGTGATGTTCTGCAGTCCGGTCCACACATTCCTAGAGTTGTGTGCAGGCAAATTTTCTTCTATTTTTTTCCTATATAAAAACTTTGCCTTCTTAATGCATTTTCCATCACTTCTTTTTGCCTTATTGTAGACTATTCTGTCATCAGTTTCGCCACTCAAACTGACAACAACTGATGGACACACACACACACACACACACACACACACACACACCAGGAGTTCGAAGTCTAAAACTATACAAAAAATACCTGCGCACAGGCACACGAAATAGAAAACGGAGCAAAAGTCAATAACGTAATCTTCCCTCTCGCGACAGACAGAGAGAGAGAGAGAGAGAGTAAATTTCAGACCGGGGAAGGGAGAGGAAGAGAGTGGCGTTTAGACAGAGAGGGGGGGGGGGTAATTCTATTACACAGACAGACAGAGAGAGGAGGGAGGAATCTGTGATTCAAATAACTTTAGAAGGGTATTCAGGAAACTGATTTTTATCTTGAATACTTTCTGCATAATATACAAAAGGACGTTTTGCTCCACTGGCTATGCCACAACATGATGCCACATTCCTGTCCCTTTGAAGCCCGTCCCTTTGTGTGCATTAACAACAGGTATAGCTACTCCATTATAAATCCTCCTCTGCCTGGGGCCTGTTCATCAGGCACAGAAGCAAACGACCCTGACTGAATTGACACGTGTCTGGGGCCTATTCATCAGGCACAGAAGCAAACGACCCTGACTGAATTGACACGCAACACATGCTACTGGTCTGTGCAGTTCGGCTGACTGGGTGATAAGCTGATACACGGGTCCTGCTTTCAAAGGAGCCACGAAAACTGGAGTCAGCACCAGGACTCTAACCTCTCCCGAACAACGCAACGGTGACTGAACTGAGACCCATGCCCCGAACAACTTGACCTAAAAGTTGTCAGCCAGTAGATCGTTCATCTCCATTCTATTTTCTTAACGAAGTCAGCATGGCAGATGACAGTACACACGAAGGCTCCATGTTGTCTCGTCCAACCAATGGCAGCACTGACGCCAGCGACCACCACATACCGCTAAGATCCGATCCACCATCGATGAAGGAGACCCCTGACGTGCAAGTGAAAGGTGAGTGAAGAGAATCCATGGCAGGTAGATACTGGAGGTGACTAACTCCCAATTTGTTGCATTCTAATTTAGCATGTTTATTCAAACGAAAATGGTTGTCTGTTCTGCAATCTAGGTGTGTCAGAAATGACATGCTGCGTGTCATCCGCCCTTTTGATCAGGAGTTAGGCTTCATAACGGCGCGAAATGACCCATGCTATGGACACGAACTGACCGCCATCCATGTATGTTGTTGGTGTTGTTTCGTCTGCCTTTGCATGGTTTGGGGACCAGAAACAGAATGAATGGCTCTCTGATTGACACAGACAATGAACGTGTCGTTGATTTGGTGGACCTGTCATTAGTGTAGAAATTGAATCTGTATCAACAATGAGTATAAAATTCCTCAAACTAGAAATGGACTGTGGGGAAATTATGTGTCTAGACCTGCACGTCTTTTTTTTTTTTTTTTTTTTTTTTTGGTATCTCAAGTATACAGCAGTGAAGCCTACTGAAAGAAGCATTAATTGTGTTCTACAATATTGAACTTGTATCTTTCATCAATGTATTTTCCTTTTCTTCTTCTAATGCACACATCTGCGCCTTTGACCACGCACACACAAACGTGACCATACAGACTTTCGTGCACACACACACACACACACACACACACACACAAATACACACACACACACACACACACACACACACACACACACACACACACACACACACTATTCAACACACAACACACACATAAAGATTTATTTTCACACTTTTAACTCAGTCTACCGAACCCACACCCCATGATGAATACACAGTCAGTCTTGCATAAACGCTGGCCGTTTTGTCCATTGTACGAAAATCACGCCATGTTCAGTCTGAACCATGCGTGTTACCAACCCATTCAAGAAAGATAGAATCAATAGTCTTTTCAGCTAGTCACACATACACGTAACCCAAACTGATGTGCTGCACAGCCTTTTCAGCAAGCGACACGTACGTACGCACACACACACACACACACACACACACACAGCAAATGCAAAGCAAAGTCATGGACGGGGCATGTTTTATCATTCGTGCTTTCCTTTGTGAATCCACAGGGGTGCTGTAGCAGTATGTGAAGGCGAAAGGGTAGGGGTGTTTCAGGATCTTCATAAAACCCAGGGGACCTTGAGAAGAGAAAATGGGGCCGCAGCTGGGAGAATTTAGTCTTGCTCTGCCGCTGTTTTATTTTATTTTGCTTTCTTTCCGTTTCATAAGTTTATTTTCGCTTTTCTTTGTGTAACCAAGCACCCAACTGACTTCAAAAATTGTTTCGCACACAAGCAATAGCAGATGCCACATCAATAGCGTGCCCACACACTGTTCTTAACGACAATCACTCCACACATTGCGTTGCTTGACGGCTTTGACTGAGGTGAAAACTGTGTTTCTGACACACCGTATTTAATTAAATATCTCTTTTGTTGGATTAGTTAACTACAAGTATTATATACTGGAAGAATCGTCGCAATTTCATCTTTAAATCTATACCATTTGTGTTTGCCTACATCAAACTGATTTAATGCAGTTTGTAATTTTCAGCGACATGCTCGCAAAAACTGACCCTTTTAAGGTGACTTAAATTAAGATTATAAATACATCTTAATTAATCAACACTCCATTTTATACTCATTAGAAAGTAGATGTTGAGCTGTCTCTTTTGCGACCAATCCGACGTAAATCGATTCACGAATCATTTAGAAATCTATTACTGAACACCTTGTAACAAACACAGATTACTCAAATATTTAGTGCCATTGGCCTGATTTGCTTCGCAGCACACGCGGGCGGCATTGCAGTTCGCTTAACTTGCATAAATAGCCACAGCAGGTGATGACTGGTCACTTTTCACCAGGCCAGTTACTGGCTAGAGCTTGCTCTTTCTCTGTCTCTCTTGCTGTGTCGTACACTGAGTGTGTGTTGCTGCAACAGCCAGCTTCATCGCCATATCGCTGCATTGTCTCTTATCTCTTCTCCTCCTCTTCCTCTTATCTCTTAATATTGTAAATAAAACAATAGAAAAACCCCTTTTGTGACTGGCCTGCTGTGTGCCCCTGGTCTGCATGTGGATATTTTCTATCCTTTAATTCAGTAAATCATTGTTAATTCTTTTGTACCATCCCCTTTACAATAATAAACCACTCGGGTACATGGCTACATTTGTTTTTCTTTTCATTTCTTTCATATTATTTCCTTTTCTGTTCACATGTACGTATGTTTACTCGTCAGGTTTTTTTCCCAGAGACAGCTCTTCTTATATTCCCGTGGTTATTGTGTGTGTACATAGCACAGCACTAAAACGGCACTGATTAAGGTCATAAATGACATGCTACTCACCTTTGATTGTGGTGATGCATATCTACTGACTCTACTTGATTTGAGTGCTGCTTTTGACACGATTGATTATTCCCTTTTACTTCGTACACTCATAACATTATGGCATCTGTGGAACAGCCTTGAGTTGTTTTCAGCGCTGCCTTATAGGTCACACTTACAGTTATTGTTAGTGACTTTTAATCTGACCCAGAACCTGTTTACTGTGGTGTACCTTAGGACTCGGTGTTTGGCCTTGTTTTATTTATCATATTCATCAAACCCCTTTAATTACTCATTGACAGTCACTCCATTTCAAACCAGTCATTTGCTGATGACACTCAATTATATATTTTTTCTCCTCCTTCAGGAATAGAGCATACTGCAGAGGTCATGCAAAGTTGTATTGGTCAGGTTGATCTTGGATGACAGATCATAAATTAAAATTAAACGATGATAAAACTGAAGCCCTTCTCATAAGCTCAAAGAGATCATATCCAGTTCATTGAAAGCCATCTACCATTCGTGTTGGAAACTGATATTTTGTTCTCTCCTTCTGCAGTCAACCTTGGATTCATTACCTCTGATGATGTCTCTTGATAATCAAATCACTCACATCTGCAGATCTGCCTATACTGCTCTCCGTCAGATCAGTTCCATTCGTCACTCCCTGACAATTGCAGCAGCTAAGACGCTTGTTTGTGCTTTCGTCTTGTCAAGGCTTGATTATGGCAATGCTCTTCTTGCTGGCTGTCCTAAGCGATGCTTGGACAGGTTGCAAAAGGAACAGAACTCAGCTACAAGCCTTATCCTCAGGGCGAAAAAACGAGACCATGTCACGCCTCTACTTAGAACTTTATACTGGCTCCCTGTTGAAGCATGTATACATTATGAATTCTTTCTCTTCTGCCATAATTTCTTTTCAGATTCTTCAAAAACTATATTTCCGATCTTCTGTCTGTCTACTCACCTTCTCGGCCTCTTCGTTCGTCCACAGCAAAAACTAATTCTATGTACACCAAAGACCCGCACAAAGATATTTGGAGAACGTGCTTTTTCTTTCACTGCAACCAGGCAATGGAATTCATTGCCACTCAACATCAGCCAAATGCCAAAGCATTAAATACATGTCTGTTTCAACAATACAATGAACAGTGAATACATTTCTCTTAATGTGACACATGCACATATAAGAGTCCAGAAGGCAGTCCGACAAGGCCAGCAGGGGCAGTGGACAACATGGGAAAATGCACTTTAAAGGAGCCTCAGCTAGAGCGACATGTGGAACATGGTCCCTCTGAGGATCAGCTTCATTCTAAGATCTGTGTACGACATCCTTCCCTCGAATACAAGCTTGGTGAAATGGGGGAAAGCAGATGACCCTGCGTGCCCACTCTGCCATGGCAAACGAACAGTGGAACATGGAGACGGGGAGGCACAACCAAGTGCTAAAAGAAATTTCACACGTAGTAAGCACTGTCCAAGGAGCACCAGCCCCACCAGAAGTTCCAGTAGAGTTGCGCTCTGCAGAAGGCAATAAAGTCTGGCCAGGAACAGCTGTAACATCCAAAGCATGGAAACGTGGGCTGCCTAATGGTGCCGAAGATTGGGAATGCACAGTTGTAGGTACCAGAGGGGAAACACCCGGCAATCATCAGCAAGAGAGGCATGAGACTTGACATAGTACTTCACTCCTAGGCAACGAAACAAGCGATTCTGATTGAGTTCACTATGCCATACGAAAGCAGAATGGAGGAAGCCCACATCTACAAGACCGAGAAGTATGCTAGCCTGAGAGAATCTGGCTTCCAAACGAAGTCCTCGCTATAGAGATTGGTGCAAGAGGGTTTGTGAGTGCATCTGCCCACATCCTCATGCAACAGCTGTCGATTTCTGGCAGAGAGATGAAATGGGTTCTCAAGGCAATGGCAGGAGCAGCAGAAAAGAGTTCCAGCTGGATCTGGTTGAGGAGGAATGAAAGTAAACTTCCCAACTCAAACTTGGCGTACGATAGCTCAGTGGTTAAAACATCTGCCAAGAAAATGTGACTCAGTCCTGAAGTGGCGATCACCCTGGAGGCGCGAGTTCGAACCTGCTGAGAACCAGTGTGTGTGTGTGTGTGTGTGTGTGTGTGTGTGTGGTGCCTTGTTTGTGGCGTGAATGATTAGTGGGATCTTGAATCGTTTTATGCCATTTTTATCAGTATGTTTTAAAGTGTTAGATATCTATTTGTTTTACTCAAAAGCGCGGTGAGCCTGCAGTTGAAGGCGGAGAACGGCGCTATTAAAGCCTCCACATTATTATTATTATTATTGTTATTGTTATTATTATTATTGCTGAGCGAGGGTCTAGCCTGAAGACACAGAGGCACGGATATTGATATAATATTATACACTAACAAACGGGGTAGGGTAGGTATGGGTAATTGTGAACAGCGTGCAATTACGAACGATTCGTATACCGCCCCACTTCGAACCGTTCTTAACGGTTGCATTTCACAAGTTAACGTCTGCTTCGACCTTTTTCTAATACCTTAATGAATATCCATTTCCAAGAATCAGTCAAACATCAGCTATTTCTGGCTGTTTACGCGCTCTTTCTTCTCTTCGCGCACCACTGCCGACCAGAGTTACAAACGTGCTCTCGAAATCCTAAAATCAATGGAAGCAAGTTGTAGGACTTTGACTTTGACACACTGTTAAATAATTGATTTGATCGGATATGTTGAATGCGCATTACCAGTGCTGGGAGAATCGAAGAAAGCATACCGGTGACAGTTCAGCATGTCACTTTTGACACGAATCTGCAAAACAGTGTCGTTTGCAATTAGACCATAGGATATTTTGACGAGAGTCTATTTTGCGAACGATGCTGCACAGTCACTGAGCACTCCCAAAAGGGTGTTTTTGTGTGCGGTGCGGTGTGTGTGTGTGTGTGTGTGTGTTTAAATGTCTGTGTGTTTGTGTGCATGTGTGATCAAAACCAACAATACAACAGTCTGGTGCGATGTTCCAATAATGTGTAATGTCTAATGAGTTAAAGATCGGCTCCAATTTCAATTGTCTACATGAACCCAAAGCCATCGTTCGCAATTAGACTTGCCCGCTCGCATTTGCCCTCAGGCACCCCTGCTATTTCAAACGTCGACAAAACGTTGAAAATAATGAGCAGGCGAACTTTTGGTAAGTTGTTGAAAAGCTGTTTAGTTGAATAAAAACATATACGCGCACGCGAGTATGTGTGTGTGTGGTGAGGGGAGTGACGGGGCGAGGGGCAGTGGAGAGTAGGTAAGGGGAGTGTCGGTGTGGGTATGTGTACGTGCATGCCTGTGTGCGTGTGTATATGCATAATATTATGTGTGTATGTGTATGTGTGTATGTCCGTGTGTGTGTGTGTGTGTGTGTGTGTGTGTGTGTTACAGACAGCATCCCGTTACAGAAGATGTCTTGGAAAGGAAAAGAGCTCGAAGCAGAGGAAGAGGCGATTGACAACGAAGACGATGAATCTTCCAAATGGGTAACACACGCACACACGCTCACTCATACCCACACACCCACATATATATATATATATATATATATATATATACACTCACATACTCATATACACGCACACTCAGACACACACACTCTCTCCCTCCCTCTCCTCTCTCTCTCTCAGTGCGACTGTATCAGAAAGGGCATAGAGAAGAACACTGACTTCTGAAGTGATACTTAAAGTGTGAGAGAAGACATTTTTCTGATGTTTAGAGAAGCAGAGAAGACTCGGAGATGTGCGCTTTCTAGTGTCTATTCGCCCAGGGACATAGATCTGCGATCTTAAACAAATGACTATGATCGAATTGGTTTGTGAAATTGAAGAAGCTCAGATATACACAGATGTAGGTTTTTGATAGAAGTAAAATGCTTCTGGAGTTGTTGTTGTTTAGGTTGTGTGTGTGTGTGTGTGTGTGTGTGTGTGTGTGTGTGTGTGTTGTTGTTTTTTTGTTTTGTTTTGTTTTTACATTGATATGCTGATACTTCGCGAACACTGCACAAATGGGATGACATATTTTGTGAACTTTCAATGATGGAGTTGTGAATGTTTCACTAAAACAGTTGAAAGACTCATGAATACTGCACTCACTGACTTGAAATACTCGCTAACATTGCACTAGAGGGGTTACAACGCTCGTGAACATTGCGCAAACACAGTTGAAATGCTCGTAAATATTGCATTGAAACATTTGAAATGGTCATTAGCATATCATTAACAGGGTAGACATTCTACACTAAAGAAGTTGGAATGCTCGTAAACCAAGCATGAAAAGAGTTGACATATTCGTGAATATTGCATGTCAAACGCGTGCTAAAGCGGACGTGCACCCTCTCCCCCAATGCCCCACTACAGACGCCACAACACCAACAAGCCCACACAGAAATAGATTTTCACAACGCATTCAATGTACTTAATTATGTAATTGTATGAATGTATTAAAAAGGAAAAAAAATAATAATGAAAAAAATCATTTAGAAGGAACAAAAACAGAAGTATTCATATTTCCTTCAACAAAGTATCCAAAGGATACTGATGGGTATGGCCACACAGCCAATTACTGAAGAACCACTTCAAGTTTACTTGGGGGGCCCTCATCTCAACCCCCACTCCAACCAACATTTAAACACAGATGACCAACATTAAACGCAGGTAAGCATCATTCAGTCCAACACTTTCTCTCTCACTCTCCACAAGTGAGTATCATGTATATGTGCGAGTATGTGAGTGTATGCGAATATGAAGTTGACTAAGTTTCAATTATTATCACACGCACACAACTAAATAAAAGTATAGGTTACTGAAGCACAAATGTCAAGAGGGAAATCTGACCAGGAGTCCTCAGGAGCAGAAAAGAAAAAAAATATTGAAGCACTGAATTGTCTTTCCCTTTTGAACATGGAAATATCACTGTCAAGCATGAAAAGGTGAAATCCTTGAAGACGCTGGCGGGCTGAAGTAGTGGTCCTCCAAACCCAGCGTCAGTAGCAACGTTGGCAGACCCGTCGCCGGTAACATGAGGCGGGTGGTCTAAAAATAATGGAGCTGGAGACCAGTGGAAGATCCAACACCACGAAGACGAACATTGGACGGAGTCTCTTGGTTAGAACAGTGTCCAGGAAAACTTCGACCAGACGACAAAAAAAAAAAAAAAAAAAGTGCAACCACTGGCCTACGCACAGCGAGTTGTGTGAAAAAACAACTAAAAGTGCCTAACACAGAAACGAAGATACACCGAATGCTGATATTCCCATCTGGCGGACACTTGGTCGTCTACAGAGGGAAAACAGAACAAAAAACAAACAACTGCAGCAGCCAAACGCCGCTCTCCTCACGACCTTCTCCAAGGACACTTTCCCCGATATCCGTTAAACACCTACGTCATTCTACAAATACGTCATACACCAAAACTTTAAGAAAAACGTAACACATAAATTGTGTCACAAAACATTGTTACACAACCAAGGCACGCCTCTGGCCCTACGACCAGCTACAAAGAGAAACGTGCATGATAAAAAGCCTGAGCACAAACAACAGCAACACACCCGCATCAAGAATAAATCCCAGCGGTACACTGCACCCGCCAACTTCGCCTGCCGAAAAGGGGACGATACGGATTCGAACCCCCATCTGAACAAAAATATATAATAAAATACTGCAACCACTAGGTCGTCCGTGACATTGCATTAAAAAGTTGAAATACTCACAGATATGGTATCATAAGTGTTAGAATACTCGTGAATATTGCTCTGCAGGAATGGGAAGTGTTCATTAATATCATATCCGAAAAGTTTGAATCATCGTGAACATTTCATTTAAAGAGTTAAGATATTCGTTAACATTGCACTGGGGGTGTTAAAATGTTCAAGAATGTTGCATTTAAAGAGTTTACATGCTCGTGGATATTGCACTAAAAGAGTTTGAATGCTCGTGAACATGATGAGTTGAAATGTTCGTGAACATTGCACTGAGGGAGTTGAGTTTCCAACGTCTTCTTTTTCCTTATTAATATTATTATTATTACTATTACTTTTTTATATTATAATTATTATTTATTTATTTATTTATTTATTTATCTATCTATCTATCTATGTACGCTTGTAGTTGACTTCATTACGTTTTTGCACCTTGTACATATTATTAGTAGTGGTAATAGTTATTTTGTTATGTATTTATCTATTATTTATTCAACTTTTTTTTTCTTTTTCTTTTTTGTCTCTCAAGGCCTGACTAAGCGCGTTGGGTTAAGCTGCTGGTCAGGCATCTGCTTAGCAGATGTGGTGTAGCGTACGTGGATTTGTCCGAACGCAATGTCGCCTCCTTG
This sequence comes from Babylonia areolata, assembly GCF_041734735.1. Classification (NCBI taxonomy): domain Eukaryota; kingdom Metazoa; phylum Mollusca; class Gastropoda; order Neogastropoda; family Buccinidae; genus Babylonia; species Babylonia areolata. The sequence goes on from NC_134899.1 coordinate 9,011,606, forward strand.
AGCTACTGAAACTGAAACTTCTTTTCCAGGTAAGGGGCATGTCGTATGACGATCTGCTGACGTCACTAGGGGAGTTCGGATGGCGTCAGAAGATGGTGACTGTGTGGGTCAGCTTTCACGATTGCAACCTGGGCATTCAGCTCTTGTCCTCTGTCTTCATCATGGCCGTTGTGTCACATCGGTGTGTGTGTGTGTATATATATATATATATGTATATATCTTTGTGGTGTGTGTGTGTGTGTGTGTGTGTGTGGGTATGTATGTGTTTGTGTGTGTGTGTGCATATATATGTGTTTATACATTGTGTGTGTGTAGGTGGGTGGGAACATGTGCGTGTGTGTGTGTGTGTGTGTGTGTGTCTGTGTGTGTGTGTGTGTGTGTGTTGGTCTTAGATATTATGTTTCTTGCAGCTCAATGGTAAAGAGATAAAAGTAACATTTTTTAAATGGAAGGTGAAGCGGGAGAGCGAAGTGTGGCAGGTGTGGCAGGTGTGGCAGGTGTGACTGTCTCCGTGTCTGCGTGTGTGCATGCGTGCTTGTGTGTGTGTGTGTGTGTGTGTGTGTGTGTGTGTGTGTGTGTGTGTGTGTGTGTGTGTGCGTGCTTGTGTTTGTTTATGTCTCTGTGTATGCGTGTGGCGTGTGTGTGTTTGTGTGAGTGCATATCATTGTATAATGCTTCTTCACCAACCATTGATCCATGACTGGCGTATTTCACCCTTTAAATGACGAAAGATTTTGTTAGTCTGTTTACTATCATGGTTCATGTTAGTTCTACTTCCGTGCTGGAATATACGGATGAATTTTGTTTTTCTTCTTTTTTTTTTAATTTATTATTTTTGTTAGAATATGTAGACATCTTGGATCACAGGTCCTTGAATCTTGCTACGTGACCAATGACCTTGCTGAAACATCATCACCATCATCATGGCCTGGCTTCGCTGACGAAGATCTAGGAAGGGCGTTGTCCACGTCTGATGCAGGCACGCTCATGGCTGACAAGGCCAATGCGGGAAAAGCAGAGTCGGCCGCAGCGGTTGCAAGGGAAAGTCTGGTCTGGGTTCGCGGCTGCAGCGTCGTGGTTCTTCCTCCTTCTGCGTTTGTCCTCAAGGCTGGCCCTGCGGTTGTTTTCGAAGGAGGAGACAGCTTGGTGGATGGTGCGTCGCCAGGTCTCTCGATCAGCGGCTACTGCGGACCACTGGCGATGGTCAATGTGACAGGCACCGAGAGCTTTCTTCAAGGAGTCTTTGTATCTCTCCTTGGGTGCTCCTCTGTCACGGTGGCCAGTGGACAGTTCGCCATACAGCGCGATCTTGGGCAGGCGGTGGTCCTCCATCCTGGACCGTGCCCTGCCCAACGTAGCTGGGTCTTTAGCAGCACTGCCTCGATGCTGATAGTCTTTGCCTGCTCCAGGACCTCGACATTTGTGATGTAGTCACTCCAGTGGATGCTGAGGATGGTGCGAAGGCAGCGCTGGTGAAAGCGATCAAGCAGTCGTATGTGGTGCCGGTAGGTGACCCAGGTTTCGGAGCCATACAACAGGGTGGGCAGTACAACAGCTCTGTACACGCTGATCTTTGTGTCTTTCTTCAGGTGTTTGTTGTTCCATACTCTCTTGTACAGCCTGCCGAATGCGCTGTTTGCCTTTGCAAGTCTGTTGTCGATCTCCTTGTCGATCTTGGCGTCAGACGAGATGGTGCAGCCTAGGTAGCTGAACTGGTGGACCGACTTCAGCTCTGTCTCACCGATGTTGATGTGAGGAGCGTGGAATTCTTCCCGTGGGGCAGGCTGGTGGAGAACTTCCGTCTTTTTCAGACTGACTTCTAGGCCGAAGAGCTGCGCAGCCTCTGCGAAGCAGGACGTTATACGCTGCAGGGCCGCTTCTGTATGGGCGACGAGGGCAGCATCGTCGGCAAACAGAAGCTCTCTGGTGAGTTGCTCCAGTGTCTTGGTGTGGGCCTGTAGCCGCCTCAGGTTGAATAGGCTGCCATCAGTGCGGTATCTGATGAAGATACCGTCGTCGTCGCCAAGATCTTCAGTGGCCTGTTGGAGCATCATGCTGAAGAAGATCGTGAAGAGGGTCGGCGCGAGGACACAACCTTGTTTCACGCCATTTCCAATTGGGAAGGGCTCCGAAAGGTCGTTGCTGTGTCTGACCTGTCCACGCTGTTCCTCATGTAGTTGGATGACCATGCTGAGGAATTTTGGGGGGCATCCTAGACGTTTCATGATCTCCCACAGACCTTTTCTGCTCACGGTGTCGAAAGCTTTCGTGAGATCGACGAATGTCGCATACAGTCCTTTGTTCTGTTCCCGAAACAACCCTCTAAAGAAAGACAGGTAGGGAGATGGAGGGCTAGGGGTGGGGGTGGGGGGATGATCATCACGAAAAAAGAGTCATCTTGACCGAACAACCTGGATAAAGAGAGTATTTGCTTTCAGAACTTAATGTGACCACAGAGTTTCCTGGTCTATTCACTGTACAGATGTACCATACCAGGGTTTCCTG
>NC_134899.1:9019110-9039110 GCF_041734735.1 Babylonia areolata
TGGCCGCAGCATGTACCGGTCCCACGCCCAGATGATGATCATGTTGGGGTGTCTTGTGGGCAGTCAGATGGCTGGACTTATATCTGACACGTGAGTTTTCAGTTTCAAGGAGGTGTCAGTCAAAGTGTGCGGAGGACTGATCCATATACGCTACACCACATGTGTTTTGGAGAGAGAAAAAAAGTCACTGTCCAAGTTACCACTGGCTGGTTCTTAGCTACTTCATCATCACTGGGGGTGACAAAACAACATTTTAAGTTTAAACAAGAGAGGCAATGCCTTCAAGACTCACTTGTGATACACTTAAAAAAAATCTAATGTTAAAATGTGTTCTGTATTTGTTATTATAAAGCTTCACGTTAAAAAAAATAAAATAAAGATAAAAAGTCCTAACCAAATTCGAATTAAGTCCCCCAGCATTAATTACAGAGTACTTTCCCTTTTTTACTATCTGCACCAAAACGGTTGCAAAATAAATAAAACTTCCATGCTTAGCAAAAGAAGTTCCTGTTTGAACAAAAAATGATAATAATGACTGCTCTTGTTGTTGGGTCAGAATATCAGATCAAAGTGCCAAGTTTAGAGAATACAAAAAATATAAATATAACAGTAAATGCAGTTTGCATATAATTAGGCTTCTTTTTTTCTTTTCTTTTTTTTGTTGTTGTGCCCATCCCAGAGGTGCAATATTGTTTTAAACAAGATGACTGGAAAGAACTGAATTTTTCCTATTTTTATGCCTAATTTGGTGTCAACTGACAAAGTATTTGCAGAGAAAATGTCAATGTTAAAGTTTACCACACACACACACACACACACACACACACACACAGAGAGAGAGAGAGAGAGAGAGAGAGAGAGAGAGAGAGACAACCGAACACCGGGTTAAAACATAGACTCACTTTGTTTACACAAGTGAGTCAAAAAGTGTTATGTAACTGTGGTGGTCATCCTCCACTGCATGCAGCACACAGCAGGCTATTCCGAGTGTCTCCTTCACTGCCAGCCTCCAGCCTTAGGCGCCGAACATCTTCGGCACAACCGTCTGCGCCGACCTCTCCAAGAAAATGGAGAAAAAAACAAAAAACCCTGAAACCTCAACAGGTTTCAATGCTCATGCTGTACAAGCCAACAACATACACCCTTCCCCAGAACAGACCGGTCTGTCACTGCATTCATTATCAGTTCTTTCGTTTGTCAGTTTAACGACTTCTCTTTTACGAAGTCCTTTAAGCAATTTCCTGTAATTGTATTGAGATTATTTTTTTTCAAATTTCATCCTCATTTCACCCTCATTTGCCCAGTTTCCCCCAACCCTCCATTCATTCACATCTCCCACCCCTTCTAACCGATAATACCCAAATGTATTCATAAATACTTTAACAAAATGTCTTCAATCACCGATATGTGTGACGGGACATTAAACAAAATTCCTCCTCCGGTCTGTCACAATGGCGTTGAAACGCCCCTCGAGTTCAGCACACTGCTGAACTATCCCGCACGTGCTCTGCGGGTCTCGCTGTCGACCGCTTCTCTTCTCACTAAACCTGAGGTTTTAACTCTGCCGCCACGTGGTAGCGCTGACCAATCGCGGCTCGCAGCACCACTGCGCAAGTCATCTGAGCTGATTTCATGCGCACTTAACCCCCTATCGGTTGTTGTGGCTGTTTGGTATTGTTATTTGTGAATGCCATTCAGTCCTTCACAAAACACTGAACGACAGGCCTGTTTGTTGGTCAGCTGGGGTCGGAAGCTGCCCATGATGATCCTGATGGTGGTCAACGTGGTGTCCATGTTCTGCTTGACCTTCGTCAGACACTACAGCGTCCTGCTGCTTGTGGTCTTCCTGGTTGGGATGTCCGCCATGGGAGCCATGTGTCCTGGATTCATGATCGGTGCGTCAATAATGCTAGCTGTGATGATGATGATGATGATGATGATGATGACTAGGACGATGATTATAATGCTGCTGCTGATGATGATGATGATGAGGAGGAGGAGGAGGAGGAGGCGGATGATCATCATCACTATCATCACCACCATCGTCGTGTAAACACACAGACACACAGATACAGACACACACACACACACACACACACACACACACACACACACACACACACACACACACACACGAGTGGATTTTATCCAGATTTTCCACTTCCAGGGACAACTCTCGTGTTGTCGTGGGTTCTTTCACGTGTTATCCGTACTGTAATGAGCGGTGGTGCTGTTGGGGGCAGGGCTGGAGGTGATGGGGCCATCCAAACGGATCTGGCTGGGGCTGATGTCCGGGGTATCCTTCAGCTTTGGCATGCTGCTGCTGTCTTTCCTGGCCTACTTCATCAGAGACTGGACCACTCTGCAGCTCGTCTGCTCCGCCTTCACGCTGCCTTACCTGGCCTACTGGTGGTGAGTCGCAAGTACACGCGCTCAAGTATTCGCGTACACGTATTGCAAGAAAGAACACACACACACACACACACCCACACAAACACACACACACAAACACACACACACACACACACGCACACACACACCATACACACAACACACACACACACACACACACACACACACACACACACACACACACACACACACACACACACACACACAGGGTTCAGGTTTCATGTCAGTCACCGTTTTCGGGGATGTCAATACTGGGAGTGTTCTTGATTCCATAACCCACCGAACGCTGACATGGATTTCAGTATCTTTGACGTGTGCGTTCGATCTTATGCCCGTGTATACACAGGTAGGGGGCTCAGGCACTGAACAGGTCTGTACATTATGTTGACCTGGCGGACCGGAAAACAATTTTCACCCTTAATCTACCAGATACAGCGAAATGGGGGATCGAACTCAGGAATTTTTCTTTTCTTTTCTGTTTTTCTTTTAACTCTTTCCATACGAACGGCGAAAGAGACGACGTTAACAGCGTTTCAGCCCAATTACCATCATCAAAATATTGCATGCGGAAGGTTCTTATACTGAAGAGGTGAATGTTGACAAAGAATACCACAATTCTGACGACGGAAGCTAAAGGTTGGGTCATTCAGACACCCACTGGACATCCGAGGGGTCTGTGTAGAGGAGAAGAGAGGACTGGCCGTACTGAGTGAGTTAAACAAAAAGAAAAAACGTTGCAACATTGCAGGCTGGTTCCTGAGTCTCCCAGGTGGCTGCTGATCAAGGGTCGGGTGAAGGAAGCCCAGGTGATCCTATCCCGAATTGCACGTGCCAACAAGAAGACCTTTGACCCCGCTGTCCTGCACTCTCTGCATATCAGCAGCGCCCCACAGATGTCGCTGTGGAAGGTGTTGTTCAACACCCAGAAGCTCATTGGCCGTCACCTCATCATCTTCTTTTCTTGGTGGGTGAGACAGAGAATTGCATCGTATCGTATCGTATCGTATTGTCTTGTGCACTGAATTGTATCGTATCCTATCGTGTCGTGTTGTATTGCGTTGCGTTTTATTGTATTGTTCTGTATTTTGATACTTTTTGTCACTGTAGATTCAATCGTGTACAAGCCCAGCGCTCCAGTCAGCAGACAGGCCTTGAGAGCCTACCCTAGGTTTGTGATTTTTTATACATAAAAAAAAGTTTCAACCCCCAAACCCCAAAACTCATGGAAGTGTTCTGTCCTGTGTTCAAGGTTTGTGGCCAGTTTTTCTTTCTACGGGGTGAGTTACAACGTGGGGTCACTAGGGGGCAACGTGTACCTTAACATGGCGACTGGGGCACTCATGGACATCGGCTCCTTCCTGCTCTGTGCCCCCTTCATGACGAGGTTCGGTCGGCGACCGCTGAGCAGTGTCCTCTTTTTCGTCACCGGTGTGGCCTGCATCGCCACTCTCTTCCCCGTCATCTATGCGTCTGAAGGTGAGCTCTGATGACGTGGACATGGTCTCCTGCATTAAGTGACTTGATGTCTGTGTTGGGTGACTTGATGTCTTTGTTTAGTGATTTGAGTTTGTGTGGTGACTTAATGTCCGTGTTTTTGCCTTTCTGTGTTTCGTGACTTAATGCTTGCGTTTAAAGACCTAATAGTTTTTTTTGTTCTGTTTGATGTTTTAATTGTCCCTGTTAAGTGACTCATTATTCATGCTGTTCCCATGTTCAGGGACTCTGCATCAATGTTAAATAATATCATGTCTAGGGTTGACGATTTAATAACCGTGTTTAGTGACAGCAAAAGGCGGAAGTTCTCGATCAGCCGGCACCTCAAGATTTTTACCATCCTCCTCACATCACCATCTGTGAGACAGAGCTGAAGAAAGTCCACCAGTTCAGCTACCTGGGTTGCACTATATCGTCAAACGCCAGAATCGACAAAAATTGACGATACACTTACCAAGGCAAAAAGCGCTTTGGCAGGGCGTACAAAAGAGTCTGGAACAACAAGCATCTGAAGACAGGCACAGCGTGTACAAGTTCGTTCTGACCACCTTCCTCTGTGGCTCTGAGTCATGGGTCACTTATCGTCAACACCTGCGACTTCTTGAACGTTTCCACCAAAGCTGCCGACCTACAAAATCTTAGCTCAAAATCTCATTTCCGGCTGGCCTCAGAACACATCAGAACAAACCTTAACTGCTTTCACTGATGTCCAGGTGTTCGCATAATGCGTGGCCTCTCTCTGTGTGTGTGTGTGTGTGTGTGTGTGTGTGTGTGTGTGTGTGTGCATATTGTTAATTTGTTTCACTGTAGGTCCTGTGCTGAAGAGGTGGAGCCCATTATAAATATCCATCCTTCTCCTGTCTTCCTTCCTTCCTTCTTTCCTTCTTCTTCTTCTTCTTCTTCTTCTTCTTCTTCTTCGGTGGACAAAAAGAAGCAAGGTACTTGCTAATCAATTACTCCTATTGATAAATATTTTTGTCTTTGTTTTTCTTTCTTTCCTCCCTTCCTTCCTTCTGTCTACTTTCCTTTTTTTCCCTTGTCCTTGTTCTTGTTCCTCTTCTTGTTCTTCTCATCATCATCTTCTTCTTTATCATTCCTTTTGTATTATTCATCATTGTTGTTGTTTTTCTCCTTCTTTTATATATATAAACACACACACACACACACACACACACACACACAGGCGCGCGCGCGCGCACGCACGCACGCACGCACACGCACACGCACACACACACATAATTTTTAATTTTTTATATATATATTTCATATATTCCCAGACCAGCAGTGGATGACGGTGGTCCTGGCCCTGATGGGGAGATGTTCCATGGCTGTGGTGTTCGCCTTCATCTGGGTTTACTCCTCAGAGCTCTTCCCCACAGTTATGCGCAACTCTGGTCACGGCGCGGCCTCCGTGTGTGCCCGTTTGGGGGGCCTGGTGGCGCCCTATGTGGCCAACATGGTGAGGGCGGCAACGAAACGAAACACATCCCTCCCTCACTTGTAATGAATGTTCTGTTCTCTCAATATATCATGTTTCACAATGACCGTTTTAAATTATTTCCATTCGAATCGAAACAAAACGAAACGATTTCCACCATACCCGCACTGTCCCATTGAAATGAAGGCTCTGTTCTCTTGATACATGTCATTTCACAATCACATTCATAGCGAATTATGACAGTTTTTCTACCTTGAAATGATGTTTTGAAGTTCTTTTCTATTTTCATTTCAAGTGGGTTATGGAATATTACATAATTACTTTTTTTTCATTTTGACATCGAGTCCTCTTGGGAAAAAGAAAGAAATAAAGAAGAAAAAAAATATGGGTTACACACACAAACACACACACACACACACACACACACACACACACACACACACACACACACACACACACACACACTAATAGAATATGTTGCAACTGTCCAGTCTCTGGACGGAGCGGCCGGCAAGGCGATACCACTGGTCATCTTCGGGGTGCCTTCCATAGTGGTCAGCCTTCTGACCCTCTGTCTGCCCGAGACTCTCAACCGTTCTCTGCCTGACTCTGTGGAGGATGCCGTCAGCATGAGCAGGTGAGCTCAGCCACCATCACTGGCCTCTCAGGAACAGATAGATAGACAGATGGGTTTTAAGCAAATACGTAAATACCTTTTAAGCAAATATATGCATTCCTACCATACTGTACGTGCATACATGACTTCTTCTTCTTCTTCTTCCGCGCTCCCTTGCCACGCTAGACTTTCAGTACGGTCAGGACAGCGATGTCCGCGGTTCGCCGCAGGTGCCCCTGCCAGTCCCCAAAGTTTCTCCTCGAGCTCCACGGGGCTGGGCCATGCCTGGTGTCTCAGATGGGGCAGGACTGCAGGATATGGGAGTGGGTCTGTGGGCCTGTGCCTTAAAAGGGCACTGGTCAGTATGGGACATACATGACAAGGTCTCTTAGTCACCGAACAACATCTCCCTCTTTATGGTTTGTCCACTGCAGTGACCTGGCCACAGCCTACTCATAGTCATTCTCCGTGGTTGCTGGTTTTTTTCTGGTTTTTTTTATAGTTTTTTATAGCTTTTTTTTTTATCTTTACTCCTGACAGAGATTTCGCAAAATCGTTCTTTTGCTTTGAACGTCAGCTATCCTTTCCTTATTTTTTCGTACTTTTCCCCTCACATACCATTGATGTATCTTCTGGATCTCAACTGCTTTAAATTACTTGGATGTGTGTAACTGCTTAGGACATGTCAAAACAGGTAGCAATCACACATGAACTCCGTCTGCAACCAGCTCAAGCCTTAAATAGACTGCGATGCTCGCAAAATGTTCTTCCACGCTCACTGTCTTTCTCACATTACTTACGCATCTGTAATCTGGAGCTGTGCTGCAGATGTTCATCTTTAAATGCTAAATTCCCGACACAAGAGAGCAGCCAAAATAATTTTACCAGATCCTTCATTGTCAACTTTCGAAAAACAAGCCATATTAAACATCCTTCAATTGTAAAAACAGTTTGTATTCAACGAAGCGTTACTTTTGTACAAAGTGCACAATAACTTGGCACCACAATATCTACATTTGCTTACCCGAGCCTCATGCCGATACGGCACCCGCATTGATGTGTTCAAAAAAGTTTTGCATTTTCAGGTTCATCCCTATGGAACTCACTCCCTGTGCGCATACAAACGAGCAGTTCTCGATCTACTTTCAAGTCAAATCTCCATACATATCTTCAATCCTTCCCACCATAAATGACTCAGATATCGAAGCGATTGTTGGCAGTACTAATGAGGGCATTTATATGTCTGACTTATTGGATCCGTTTTTATTGTTTCTCCTTGTTCTTGTTTTGGTCTTGTTCTTATTATGTCCTATTTTCTTTTCAGTCACTTTGTTTTGTTTGCTGGTTTGATTTCTTTCATTTTCTTCTATTTTGTGCGCATGCATGAATTTATTCGTTTCATTCCAGCATGATGGTGACAATAGCTGTTGTATAGGTGATATTGGTGATGGTAGTAGTCATTTAAGTATTAATTACAACTGTCGTAGGTTGATTTGATGATAACAATGTGGCTTTAGTTATCCGGTTGTCAATACTAGTGATGACACATTTCCTCTTTCTCTCTCTCTGTCTGTCTCTCTCTCTGTCTGTCTGTTCTGTCTGTCTCTCTCTCTCTCTCTCTCTCTCTCTCTCTCTCATCCTTCTGTCAATCTGTGTGTGTGTGTGTGTGTGTGTGTGTGTGTGTGTGTGTCTGTTCTTTATCATATTCTTTCTGTAGGACTTTTTTTTCTCTCTTTTTAATTCTCTCTTTCTCCCCTTTTCATTAAATATATGTATGCTATTGTAACTGATGTAGATTAGAAAGGACAGGTTGGAAGAATGGGCCATGCCCAAAATCTAAATCCTTGAATATAAAAAGTTTTGAGTTCTGAGTTCTCTCTCTCTCTCTCTCTCTCTCTCTCTCTCCCTCTCCCTCTCTCCCTCTCTCTCTCATGTTCTCCTCCTCCTCCTATACTGCTCAGCCTCATCTGTCTTGCGATCACTGGTTGTCAATGGCAGAGAGTCTCCAATACGTGCAGGCCTGTCTGTTCTGGGATGTTGTCCTCCCATCTCTGTTTCCACATGCATCTCCTCCTCTTTTCTTGAATGTGCCTTTCAGGGTTGTCTTGGCAATGCTTCAAATACCACATCAAAAAATCTTTTGTTGTTGTTGTTTTTTTTTCCAGACAGAAATCCCAGAGGACGTCACCAAAATCGAAAGTGTGATGCCCGGACAGTTGACCATTCAGGCTGTTGGTGGACTTTGCTGGGCAGCAATGAATATATCATATTATATCATATCATATTATATCATATATAATATTATATGGATTGTCATTATTATATCATATCATATCATATCATATATGATATTATATGGATTGTCATGACACCAGGTGCTTGTCATAATGTGCTTATTCTAAAGGTCAGATTTCCGGTATGGTGTGGCTGTGTTACTGTATTAATTTGAACTTGATATTTGGAGAAAGGCTCGTGATGCACGTGTTTTTAGGCGCTGAGGTGAATATGTGACCACGAGTTGTTGTATTGCGAAGTGCACCCAAATTCTTGCCATTCCCTCTCTGTGCACTGAAGGGAAAATGTGAACATAATTGTTTATTTTTCTTTGAACTATTAATAATCAGAAAGGAGTGTCTTTACGTCGTTATGTTGTTTATCCCTGGGTAAGAGTGAAGTCAGAATGCGAACGTTGTGTGCGAGTCTATCTGTCGTATGAGCTTGAGTTGAGTGAATGCGGCAGTGTGACATAGATAGAAAACTATATGTGTGTGTGTGTCTTTAGATGATTATGCATTAACACATTCAAAATCACGCCTGTGTAGTTGTAGAAATAGTTGTCGTAGTAGTAGTAGTAGTAGTAGTAGCAGTATGAAGAGGAGGAGAAAGAGAAGGAGGAGAAGTAGTAGAAGAAAATGAAGTAGCATCAGCAGAAGTAGAAGCTGTAGTGGAAGCAGCAAAAGTTGTACATTACTTGCCAAAATACTTCTTTGTGGTCCTTCCTTTCTTTCATTTTCTATGATTATGAAGGTTCTGTAGAGCAGCGGAATAGAACGGCGGTATGGGAGCTTTGTGATGAAACCCCCATCACATCCCCTCCACCTCCACCACCCTCGCTCCGCCCTACCCTACCACCACCCTTCTCCCCACACCGACACACCTACCCACCCATCTACCCACAAAGGACGCTAGTTCTGTGGGGTTTGAACCCGCTATGGTACTCCTTTCCCATCGCCTTTCTTTCCCCTGTGTTTTCGGTGTTAGCCCTAGAGTTAGGATATGTCGTGGGTCGTTCCCCAGTTCGACGGGCGCAATAGCTGAGTGGTTGAAGCGTTGGACTGTCAATCTGAGGGTCCCGGGTTCGAATCACGGTGACGGCGCCTGGTGGGTGAAGGGTGGAGATTTTTACGATCTCCCAGGTCAACATATGTGCAGACTTGCTAGTGACCTGAACCCCCTTCGTGTGTATATGCAAGCAGAAGATCAAATACGCACGTTAAAGATCCTGTGATCCATGTCAGCATTCGGTGGGTTATGGAAACAAGAACATACCCAGTATGCACACCCCCGAAAACGGAGTATGGCTGCCTACATGGCGGGGTAAAAACGGTCATACACGTAAAAGCCCACTCGTGTGCATACGAGTGAACGTGGGAGTTGCAGCCCACGAACGCAGAAGAAGAAGAAGAGTGTTCCCCAGTTCTGGCGTAGATACCCCAGTCCAGTTTACAAAGACTCGCAAAAACACATCTTTTCCATTCTGCCTAAAAAAGACAGAAGAGAAAGAGGAAGAGAATCAGTCACAAGGAATCGAAGCTCATTTGAACGATGTGTTTATTCTGCAGAAACAATACGAAAGCCAAGATGGCTTCAGGATAGTCGGCGACAATATAAAAGCTGTTACATTTCATGTGACAAATTCAGACAAGCGCTGTTTACTCTACCATCTGCCAACATAATAGGAAGAAGACGACGAACGGATACTTATGCTGCATTCTGACCGGAAAACAGCACAATTACAAAGCACATAATGTTCCACATAACACATAATATCAATGTCATATATATACACCAAAATTCATGTAGTAAACTATACAAACACGTGCACATACATACTCACATGCATGCATACATTCTTACATACAAACATACATTCAAAAATATACACATGCCCCCCCCCCCTCGCCCCCCCCCACACACACACACAAACACACACACGTGTGTGTGTGTGTGTGTGTGTGTGTGTGTGTGTGTGTGTGTGTGCATACGTGTACTCACGTGCATATTCGTATACACTCACAGTCAACCATACCACATGAACAGGTGTATTCGCTGTGTGGATGTTGTGAGAAGAGATTAGTTTTGCTGCTAGATTCTAAAGAACCGAAGGAATCTGGGAGTATCGCAGGTTGTCGGGGAGTCTGTTACAAATCTTTGAGGCTTGAAAAGAAAAATATCTTTGTTCGTAACATTCACATAGACAAGGAGTGCAGAGAAATAAACCCAGAACCGCCCAACCCCCACCTACCCACCCCACAAAAAGGAAGCTCCATGTCACAGTCTTTGCTTTATCTTTAACCCCTTCACTGCTCCTGATATATGATTATGCTCGTCAATTAAGTGCCGCCCCCTCACTGAGATGACATTGAGATTACAGGTCAGAATATCAGCCATCATAAATCAGTAATTTTGGACTTCTTTTCTTCTTCCTCTGGTCAGATTACCTTTGGTCAACAGAATTCAACAATACCATTGAGAAGCAGACCCCCAAAAAGCAGGCATGTGGTGCCAGACTGATCTCAATTTACCAAGATTCACACCATTCAGTGGATTACTTTTTTTTCTTCTCTTCGACTCTTTTATTCGTTTACTTTTCACTTTTATTATCACAGCATTTTAGAACACACTGAACTTTGCTCAAATGAACATCAATATATATTTTAACATGCTGTCACAGAATATACAGCAGTAAAACAAAAGGCTGGCGAGTGTCAGAGATAAATGCATCATTCACAAGGGAACACGCTGAATATCTTATCCGGTTATCCATACAGTATCTCCTTGGCTGTGATTACTGTCATATGACCTTATATCAATCATTCGAAAGGTCCACAGATACAACTCACAAACAAGATATTTTCATGGAAAACTTAACAAAATACTCCAACAGGTAAAAACAAGATGAAGAGAATAATAGAAGAAGGAGAAGAAGAAGAAGATGATGATGATGATGATGATGATGATGATGAATGTGGCAAGCATTAAATATATATATATATATATATATAAAGACTCTGAAAGTATCTCTGAAAGCGTTTGATATCAACCCTGACTCCTGGGAGGAATCTGCAGTGGACCGTGACAAATGGCGTGCTGCTGTGCACAAAGGCGCCAAGTTGTGCGAGGCCAACAGGACTGCTGCAGCTGTTCAGAAGAGGCAGGCCAGAACGTCACGGGCAAACAAGCTCCCTGACAATGGTATGCCTGTCTTTGTCTGTCCCAACTGTCAGCGAACATTTCGTGCGCAGATTGGACTATTCAGCCATCTGCGCATTCACAGATAGATTCATGAGCATCCTCCACCCCCCCCCCCCACCACCACCACCCTCCCCCCATCCCCCAGCTGGATGACAACGATGGTCATCATCGATCTCGATGGACACACACCACCATCACCATATATAAACCAAAATATTTTCCACAATTTTTACCATAACTCTCATACCTATTTCACATCATTTCCAAGCACATGTTGCATAGTTGAAACCAGAAAACCCTGGTGAGCGGGGGAGAGGCAAAGGGGCAGGGGTGGGGAAGGGTTAAGCAGGGAAAGGGAAGGGACAACGGCAGGGGTTTTGCTGTGTGGGGATGGAGACAGGGGTGGGGAAGAGGTTAAAAAGAAAAGACTCAGTCTTTAGCGGCCATCGGGGCACTTAACATACATCGACTCTCTCCAGGGATCTGAACAGGAAGGCGGGACCCAGTCCTCTCCTTCCGCCGTCTTATTATCTAACTTTCCCCAACCGAAGTCATATGCATTTACACCTGGGTGGAACGAAGAAAATCGAAGTAAACTGCGTTTCCCAAGGACACAACACCTATGCCGAAATGGAACCAGCCTCGAGTTCTGATCACTGGGTAAAAACTGGACCAGAAAAAGTAACAACGCCCACGTGATTCTGCTACAGGGTAAGTGGAGAAAAAATGAAGAAGCAACCGATGCCCTTCACAATGCCGACAACGTCTTTGTGATTCTGCCATGGGGTTACTTTCGCTTGAAAAGGCCACCGATGCCCTTCACAATGCCGACAACGTCTTTGGCGAGGCCCACGATAGTGCCGAAGATGCCTCCTCCGCCTCCTCCTCCCGAGTTGTCTGCGATCTGCTGCTGCATCTCCTTCATGGTCTGCAGGTACTGGCGGTCTCTCTCCTCTTGTCTCCTGCGGTCCTCTTCCCGCTGTGCTGCCATCGTCTCCTCCCACTTCTTCTCCCGCTCACGCACCTCCTGTCGTTCCCGTTCCCTTTGTTCCTGCCGAGAGAAGGAGGGGGCGGGGGGTCAGTTCCAGCCAGAGTTGCTGACTGTGTAAAGACTCGTACATACAGAGTTCACAACAAGTTAAGGACCATCTAGAAACTTGCACAGCTTTCTTATTGGGGGCATGGTCCAATGATGCTGAATTTTTTTTTTTTTTCTATCAAATAGCTGTGTATACAGCCCCTGTAATAGACACCACTCCACTATTTGGGAAACTGCAGTTTTCGTTTTTGAGGCATGGCAAAATGATGCTGAATGTTTCGGAAAATAGACGCATATGCAGCCAGTGTAACGGGTACCATCATAACCACAGAGGTACTTTCTTGCATGGTCACTTCCACTTTACTTTTTTCTTTTACAATAAAAACTGACAGCTATTGTTTATTTACCATTGATTAACTATAACATTCTGGCCAAAACATCGATTTTTCAAACCCATTTTTTTCAAGCAGTTTATGGTGTACGTGTACCTGAAAACAGCCGTTTGTGTGTTCAGTTAGTGGCAGACCGTAATGCAGCGCGCATAATTCAAATCACCCCTCGAAGTTTTCACTTTTTCTTAAAACATATCTACTTTTATGAACGGACCTTTCACATTTTTCTAAATAACAAGCGAGCACAGACTTACTGGCCTATGAGACAGCAAGCATGCAAAACCAAACGTTTTTCTTCCCCCCCCCCCCCCACCCCCCCCCCAACCCTATCGGAGCGCCTTTCCAAAGAGTAGAAATCCGATCAATCTTCGACTGACAAGTAAGTCTTGTTTGATTAATCTTTCAATCATCCGAGGCTGGAGAAGGTCCTTTTCAAAGGTATGTCGATGATCTGTCGTCTTCGTCTTTCCCTGTGGATGTGTTTCTGTCTGTTTTGTCTCTTGTCTGTAGCTGTCTGTCCGTCCGTCTGTCCGTCTGTCTGTGAGGCTTGAAAGCGCTAATTAAATGTATCATGATTATTATTATTATCACTACTTCTACACATACACACATAATACACACACTCACTCACACACACACACACACACACACACACACACACACACCACTAAACACACGCCATAAAAACATGCTTATACACATACACACATAATACACAACACAAACGCAACACAACACAACACAACACAACACAACACAACACAACACAACACAACACACACACACACACACACACACACACACACACACACACACACCTCCATCGCCTTCCACTGCTGGCGCCGCTCCTGCTCCATCTGCTCTCGCAGCTTCCTCTCCTCCTCCTTCTGCTGCTCCAAGCTAAGCTGCTGCTCCTGCATCTGCTGCACCATCTCCGCCATCCTCCTCTCCCTCTCCTCCTCCTGCTTCTTCATCTCCGCCTCCCGCTGGGCCTCCCTCTTCTGGAACTGCTCCCGCTCCCGCTCCACAGCCTTGTGGGCTTCGTCCGTCTGCTGCTTCAGCTCCTGCACGTAGCGAGTTCTCTCCACCTCGCGCTCCTCCACTTCCGCCAGGCGGCGCGACACTTCCGCTTCCAGGCTCTGTCCCACGGCGGTGTATTTGGGGCACTGGTAGGGCTGTTGACGAAGAAAGAGTTAACGATAAACGATAATGATTGATAATGACGATGGAGAAGAAAGGGTCTTTACTCAGAACCGAAGGTTTCGCTTTATTTGTATTGTTCAAGCTATCAGTTTTGAGCAAAGTTTTTTTCTTCTTCTCTTTGTATCTTAAAGAAAACCATACCACCGCGTACAGTTCCCCAACTCAGAACCGGAAATTTTTACTTGTATAGTTCAAGCTCTCGATTTTTGAGTAAGCAAATATTTATCTCTTTGTATCCAGAATCAGATATCACCATACCCAGGAACGATAACGATGTTTTATTCAAGAAAGGCCATAGCCTGGTTTGAAGGGGTAATCACAAATAAGACACATCTTCAATAGGAATAATAAGCATGTAGAAATCATTATACATTAAATTTATAAATGCTGTTTATTTGGACTTTTATATATATATATCATTATGATAGCATCATCTCATAATGCTTATTGTCTTCAATTACTTAGAAAGACAGTGACACTTTCTGTGTTGTTGTTTTGTTGTTTTTGCTCGTTTTTTTTTTTGTTTTTGTTTTTTTTGTTTGTTGTTTTTTTAGAAGACAAGGGTATGATGGTAAGCCGAAACAAGCATTACTATTTCTTTTACATCCAGCCATCTGGGAAAGATAAGGGTGGGAGAGAGAGAGAGAGAGAGAGAGAGAGAGAGAGAGAGAGAGAGAGAGAGAGAGAGAGAGAGAGAGAGAGAGATCGGAAACACACCGAATTATTCGGAATGATATAGTGCTGCGTGTGTTCAGAGGCGCACTTGATTTTTTGCAGCAAAGTATATTTGTTCATTCTCCTCGTGCATGCTAAGTTTTATACTGAGGTTGTTTCTTGTGTTCATATGGGTCAGATGGTCTGCAGGAAATGGATAAACCATTATTGCATTGCATTGCACTGTGCTGAATTGCATTGTGTTGAAAACACTATATATATATGATAGTCAGTCGTGTCCGACTATGACCATCAGAACAGCAGAGGAGGCAACTGCTGTCCCGACTATCTGGGCTAGAATTTGATTATAGTGGAGAGTGTCTTGCCCAAGTTACATCCCCACTCTCTCGGCCAAGAGGGTTTTAGGACAATCGGCGTTGGGATGGTTCCCAAAGGCCAACTAGCTCACAAGGCTGCAGCACTAAGAGCCAGTGCAATTTTGTCTCCTAGTTTGAGTCATAGTCCTTCACAAAAGACTAAGCTGTACTTGGTTTCCCATTGACTGGAGAAACCATTGATAACACAGCTCTCACTTTGCTGTTGGCCCAAATGTAAACTTATGTCAATCTGTGATATAAGCCGAGTGTTGGGCACACACTCCAGCCAGACAACTAGGGAAAGCTCTCAATGCTTCATCAACGCGTTGGGTTTAAGAGATAAAGCATCTGCTCATTTCTTATTTCATTTATTTGCAATACAGTAGATGCGGTGTAGTGTACATGGAACAGTTTGCATGCTTTGATTCATTGAAACTGTATTGTATTGCATTGTGTCGTGTCGTATCGTATCGTATCGTATCGTATCGTGTCGTATGGTATTGTATTGTTTTGCATTGCATTGCATCGTATAGTGTCACGTCGGATTGTATTCTATTGTGTTGTACCGTATCGCGTTGTATCGTATTGAACTGTATTGTATCGTGTCGTGTCGTGTCGTGTCGTGTCGTGTCGTGTCGTGACGTGGCGTTGTGTGGCGTGGCGTGGAGTGTCGCACTGTATTGTATTGTATTGTATTGCATTGTATTGCATTACATTGTGTATTGCATTGCATTGTGTATTGTTTGCATTGCATTGCGCTGTGTATTGTATTGCATTGCATTGCGTTGTGTATTTTATTGCATTGCATTACATTGTGTATTGCATTGCATTGTGTATTGTACTGCATTGTGTATTGTATTGTATTGTATTGCATTGTGTATTGTATTGTATTGTGTATTGTACTGCATTGTGTATTGTATTGTATTGTATTGTATTGCATTGTGTATTGTATTGTATTGCATTGTGTATTGTATTGTATCGTATTGCAGTGTGTATTGTATTGCATTGTGTATTGTATTGTATTGCATTGTGTATTGTATTGTATTGCATTGTGTATTGTATTGTATTGTGTATTGTATTGCATTGTGTATTGTATTGTATTGTGTATTGTATTGCATTGTGTATTGTATTGTACTGTAATGCATTGTATTGCATTGTGTACTGTATTGCATTGCATTGCAGTGTACAGCACAGTGCAAGGAGACACCAACAAAGAACCCACCTGCCCCCCGTTGCTGCGGTTCATGGTGGTGACGAGGTTGAAGAGTTGCTGCACCTGTGGAGCGGTGTCGGCCGTCATGTTGTTGAAGAGGATGTAGCGGTGGCCGCACTCCGCAAGTACTTTGCGCAGCCCGTCAGGAACTCGCTGCAGCATCTGCTGCATGGACTGACCCGGGCTGTTGAATTTAGGAGAGACAGAAGCTTTCGATTAACGTCACTACCATCATCATCATCATCATCATAGTCATCACCACTACCATCATCATCATCATCATCATCATCATCATCATCATCATCACCACCACTACCATTATCATCACCATCATCACCATTACCATCACCACTACCATCACCATCATCACCACCACAAGCATCATCACCACCATCACCACCACCATCATCACCACCACCACCATCATCACCATCATCATCACCACCATCATCAGCATCACTATCATCATCATCACCACCACCACCACCACCATCACCACCACCATCATCATCATCACCACCATCACCATCACCACTACCATCACCATCATCACCACCACCATCATCATCACCACCACCACCAGCACCACTATCATCACCATCGCCACCACCATCACCATCACCATCATCATCATCACCATCATTATCACCACCATCACCACCACCATCACTACTATCACCATCAACAACATCACCAACAGCATCACCGCTCACCTGAGGCGATCACCCCCGGTGAAGAGGACGATGAGATAGCGGGTGAGGTGATCATCGAACAGCGCCTTCAGCCGTGTGTACACGGCGTACTCCTCCTCCGTGTAGCGGCCCAGCGGGATGACGTACAGGATGGCGTGGGGACCAGGGTGCATGCAGGCCACGGCCTTCACGATGTCTATGGAGATCTCCTCGTGACTTCGCCTCGTGTCGAACAGGCCGGGCGAGTCCATGATCTGTGTGTAGTATAGGAAGGTAGGGTAGAATGGAACAGTCCATGGTCTGTGTGTAGCATAGGAAGGGAGGGATAGAATGGAACAGTCCATGATCTGTGTGTAGCATAGGAAGGGAGGGATAGAATGGAACAGTCCATGATCTGTGTGTAGCATAGGAAGGGAGGGATAGAATGAAATAGTTCATGATCTGTGAATGGAATGTTTCATTGTGTGTGTAGTATAGGAAGGGATGGACAGAATGGAACAGTTCATGATCTGTGTGTAGTATAGGAAGGTAGGGATAGAATGGAAGTGTTCATGATCTGTGTGTAGCATAGGAAGGGATGGACAGAATGGAACAGTCCATGATCTGTGTGTAGCATAGGAAGGGAGGGATAGAATGGAGTAGTCCATGATCTGTGTGTAGCATAGGAAGGGATGGACAGAATGGAACAGTTCATGATCTGTGTGTAGTATAGGAAGGGAGGGATAGAATGAAATAGTTCATGATCTGTGTGTAGCATAGGAAGGGAGGGATAGAATGAAACAGTCCATGATCTGTGTGTAGCATAGGAAGGGAGGGATAGAATGAAACAGTCCATGATCTGTGTGTAGCATAGGAAGGGAGGGATAGATGGAAGAGTTTATGATCTGTGTAGGCATGATTATCTCTATCCGGTCAGTGTAGCTTTCATCACTCAATAAGGAGGTGGCTAACGTTCTACTGGATACGATGTCACTGTTCATTTCATGATAATTGATAAGTAGATAAACAAAGTGATAAAGTGACATCCAGTGTCAGTTAATTGTAGAATTTGATGAAAACTATGCATTTTACGATTTAAAAAAAAAAAAAAAAAAATCCACGTGAACGCACACAAAAATCATATCCATTGTGTATAAAAGGAGTACTGATGCGTTTAAAACCAAAATACTGAACATAGTTCATTCTTTTGTAGCCAGAATACGAAAGGTCTGACTCGTGACAATGTAAAACAACATGCCCCCATACTTTTAAAACACAAAGTATTTTGAACCGCCAATCCTGATCTGTGAGCTTGGTTCTTCTTTGTGTGTTGTATTTGTATCAAATGGTTTGTTTTGTGTCATCTAAGAAACAGTTCCATAAACAAGTACAGATTTCTTTTTTTCTGGGTTTTTGTTTGTTTGGTTTTTTTTGGGGGGGTCGATAATAGAACCTTTTTTTTTTTTTACTGTAATGCATTATCAAACTAAAGCAAGCAAGTGCACACACACACACACACACACACACACACACACACACACACACACACACACACACACACACCTCAATGTTCCGTCCCATGTTGAAGTTACGTCTGAGTTGGCACTCATCCGTGACGGATTCGAACGTCAGCCCCACGGAAAAGAGCCGCGCTCCCAGGATGGTGTTTCCGGTCGTGCTCTTTCCGCTTCCGGTTTTGCCCAGCAGGAGGAAGCGTAACTCTTCTGCAAAGTAGAACGGAAGTTCAGTAGTTCATCGTTGTCAGTTATTCAACTTTGTTTCCGATTCTCTCTCTCTCTCTCTCTCTCTTCTCTCTCTCTCTCTCACACACACACACACACACACATACACACACACACGAACGCACACATACTAGTAAACACACACTCACATAAACAAATACACACACGAACGCAAACATAAATACACGCACGCACGCACTAACGAACGTACGCGCGCGCATACACACATATCCCCCCTCTCCCCGTCTCCCAGACCCGTCACCTCACCCCACCCACACCTACACCCACACACCGACACACACATCCACATACCGGCACACCGACACACACACACACACACACACACACACACACACACACACACACACACACACCGACACCCAAATTACCTCCAGAACTAGGGTAGCGAGGCTGGTGCCCTGTCTGGCCTCCTGCTCCTCCTCCTCCTGCCCTCACCTCCCCAGGGTGCTGTACAGGGGGCACACCCCCTCCCCCTCCCGCTCCGTTCATGAAGGGCCCCTGGGGCCACGCCCCGGGCCCCGCCCCCATCCCGACACCCCCTCCGTAATGCGCCGCCGGGGGGACACCCATGCCCCCGTGGTACGATGGAGGAGCACTGCTGCTGGTGTCCATGTGTTCAAACCCCACTGAACCACCGCCTCCTCCTATCCCTCCCACTCCCCCTCCTCCTCCTCCCCCTCCTCCTCCTCCGGACGAGAGCTGCTCCAGCGCCTTCTTCAAGGCGATGCACTGCGCCAGGGGAAGCAACTGCGGTTTCTGGAAGTTCTCCGTGATATCGTGTGGAGAGAGGTAGCGGAGAAGGGGGAGGGACGTGAAGCCCTGTTCCGTCAGCAATGTC
This sequence comes from Babylonia areolata, assembly GCF_041734735.1. Lineage (NCBI taxonomy): Eukaryota > Metazoa > Mollusca > Gastropoda > Neogastropoda > Buccinidae > Babylonia > Babylonia areolata. Next base: position 9,038,696 of record NC_134899.1, read on the forward strand.
AGCGTCTGGGCGCTCAGGCTGTGGCGACCCGCCCACGCCTGCATCTCCGCGTCTGTTAGGCAAGTACAGCCAGCATGGACCGATCAGTGATGATGAAGGTGAATGACGATGACCGACAACCATGATGATGATCAAGTACAGTGATCACACAAGACAGACGTAATGACAGCGATGGGAAATGATGATGATGGTGGTGGTGGTGGTGAGGATGATGATGGTGGTGGTGGTGATGGTGGTAATGATGATGGTGGTGATGTCGGTTGATGATGATGATGATGATGATCAGTGACGATGATGGTGGTGATGATGATGATGAAGAAGGCGACTACAACGACGTTGGTGAGGATGAGGATGACGAAGAACTGAGAACGCAAGACGCATAATAAAAAAGATGCGGAAGAAATCATCGATGATG
>NC_134899.1:9046610-9051610 GCF_041734735.1 Babylonia areolata
CTTGAATTGATTTTCAAACCCCAACAGTGTCCCAGAATTGGGAAGGGGGGGGGGGGGATGGAGGTTGGGGGGGGGGGGGCGGTCTATTCTATAGAAGTAACGGATTCCACAGTATCGCGTAGAAACTATTCGGGCCCTGAATTTGAAGTCCTATACTGCTGAAATGCAATGTGCACTGAAGATTCCGTAAAGAACGTCATTCTTACGTGTATGTGTGTGTGAATTCAGTTTCAGTTTCAGTTTTGAAGGCCAGTGATGTCAAAGCATACTGACTCAGTGATGATGATATTGAACCAAAGCTATTCCATATCTGCAAAACAAAACAACTGAAAACAAAACAAAAGGAACATGTGACTAACCTACGCAAAAACCCAATGCGCTGTTCAAAGCTTGAGAAGAAATCGAAATCCTTTATGATTTTCTTTTTCTTTTCCACCACGTTTTTCTCAGTTAACTTACTGCATTACTGTGCTCATGAATCTCCTACTACGGAAGTACCTTTGTATTAGAACAGTAAGTGCGTTTAAAGCTGCTCTAACAATGTATGACAGAGGAAAAGGTTTGGATCTATTCTATACGACAGGAAATGATGCGTTTAACACTGACTGATTTGCATCTCATATGGATTTCTATGGCACTGTTTAACTCACTCAGTACGGCCAATCCTCTCTTATCCTCTACACAGACCCATCGGATGTCCACTGGGTGTCTGAATGACCCAGCCTTTAGCTTCCGTTGTCAGAATTGTGGTATTCTTTGTCAACATTCACCTCTTCAGTATAAGAGCGTTCCGCTTGCAATATTTTGATGATGGTAATTGGGGTGAAACGCTGTTAACGTCGTCTCTTTCGCCGTTCGTATGGAGAGAGTTAAAAAGGATGGGCACTGCCTGATGGGGGCCCCACGGGTCTACAAGTGGGCCTGTGCTTTTTGTTCCCATGTCTGGGGCTCTGTTAGGGTTAAAACAAAACGAAGTCGGATCTGACACACTGACAAACATCCAGTCGTCTTCAGCTGCAGAGGAAGCTATGAAGTGTGACATTATGTGCCACCTACATCAATAGCATAATGATCCGAGCAAATATCACCAGCCGTAATTTATATTCGTTTATGTATAGCAGACTAAAGAGAGAGAGGGGGGGGGGGAATTGTTATCATTATCATTATTATCATCGTTATTACTATCATCATCATCATCATCATCATCATTATTATTATTATTATTATTATCATCATCAGCAGCAGCAGCAGCATCGTTGTTGTTGTTGTTGTTAATTTTGTTTTTAGTTACTTTTATCATTATTATTATCATTATTGTTATTATCATTATCATTGTTGTTGTTGTTGTTGTTGTTGATACTTGGATCTATTGTTATCATTATTGCTGCTGCTGCTGCTGCTGCTGCTGCTGCTGCTGCTGATGATGATGATGATGATGATGATGATGATGATGATGATGATGATAATGATGATGATGATGATAATAATGTTGTTGTTGTTGTTAGTCACAGGTGGTTCATAGTTCTGTCTAAAAACATATATGTGAAGAATTTGTTTTAAAAGAAAGAAAGGGGTGTGTGTGTGTGAAGGTTGGGATTACCGAATTCGTGCCACCATGGGAGGCAACTGTTCATATCTTTAATGCTTCGTCAGGAGCAGTTGCCTCCCGTGTTGTGGAACACGTTAAAAATGATTCATTGCGTCTTTTTTTTTTTTTCAGAAAACGACACGTAGGGATTGTTTCCAAATGACAAGTGCATACACTTTTTTTTTTTTTTTCCATTCTCCGCCAGCTTCGGACCTGAACCCAAAATCAAAAGATCTTTCAAGACTGCTGGGACTCCGTATTTCCACTGACAACAGAATAGATATAATCACACATTAATTAATAATTACAGATATACATAGATATCTACACATATACATCACATTGTACATCCGTCATGTTTGTGATGGGTTACAAAATCGCCCATTGGAAAGTCGCCCCCCCCCACCCACCCACCCCTCCCCCCGACCCCTCCACCACCACCACCCACTCCCTCTCCCCCTTCCCCTCACCATCTCCTGATTACGGTGGCCCACTCCAACGAACCCGCCAGTTGACACTCACCAGTTAACTCCCTGGACGGCAAGCCACCACTTGACACCTGTGATTCAACAGATTTCTCTGTGAAATCAAGGCCTGACTAAGCGCGTTGGATTGCGCTGCTGGTCAGGCATCCGTTTGGCAGATGTGGTGTAGCGTATATGGATTTGTCTGAACACAGTGACGCCTTCTTGAGCTACTGATACTGATACTGTGACTATGAAGATGGCGATGGTGATGGTGATGGTGATGATGATGATGATGATGATGATCACGGCCATGACGACGACGATGATGATGGTGGTCGTCGTCGTGGTGGTCGAGATGGTGATTACGGCGATGACGATGATGATGATGAATACAACGATGACGATAATGCTGATACTGACGATGGTGATGATAATGATGATGATGAGGAGGAGGAGGACGACGACGAAGATGATGATCGTAGCGGTCGTCATCGTCGTAGCAGTAGTAGTGATGGTGATGACGATGGCAACGATGAGGAAGGTGATTAACATGAAGACGACGATGACGATGATGCTGATACTGATGATGGCAGTGGCAATAGTGATGATGATGATGATGACGACGACGACGACGAAGATAATGATCGTTGTTGTCGTCGTCGTCGTAGTAGTAGTAGTAGTAGTAGTGATGGTTATGACTGTGACGACGATGACGATGATAATCAATTATGAAGACGACGATAACGATGATGCTGATTTAGTGATGATGATGATGATGATGACGGCCATGGCGACGACGATGAAGATGGTGGTGGTGGTCGTCGTCGCAGTAGTGGTGATAGTTATGACGGTGACGACGATGACAATGATGATTAATACGAAGACGATGGTGATGATGCTGATACTGATGATGGTTGCGGTTTTGGTGATGACGATGATGGTGGTGGTGGTGAAGACCATGATGACGACGACGATGAAGATGGTAGCTAGTGGTCGTAGTCGTAGTAGTAGTGATGGTTATGACGGTAACGACGATGACGATTATGAAGACGACGAGGACGATGATGCTAATACTGACGATGGTGAGTGTGGTGATGGTGATGGTGATGATGGTGATGATGATGATGATGATGACAACGACGACGACGATGATGATGATGACAACGACAACGACGACGATGATGATGGCAACGACGACGACGACGACGATGATGATAACGACTGTTCCAGGTGGGGGCGGGGAGAGGCTCCGCTTCCTGCTGGTGGGTCGGACTGGCGGCGGCAAGAGCAGCACGGGCAACACGGTGCTGGGCCGGCCCCTCTTCCCTGCCGATGCCTCCTTCACCTCCCTCACCCACCGCTGTGTCGGACACTCCGCTCTCCGCTTCGGGGCCACAGTTGATGTCAGTGTGTGTGGAGGGGGAGGGGGGGGGGCTGGAGGGGGTGTTGTGTGTGGGTGAGGGGTACGGAGGGGAGGAGGGGGATTGGAGAGATGAGGGGTAGGGGAGGAGAGGGATGGAGAAGGAAAGATGAAGGTGGGTGAGGGGTAGGAGAGTGGGGTTGTGGTGGTGGTGGTGGTGGTGGTGGTGGTGGTGGTGTGTGTGTGTGTGTGTGTGTGTGTGTGTGTGTGTGTGTGTGTGTGTGTGTGTGTGCGTGCGTGTGTGCTGTCTGTTCGTCCGTGTGACAATATATATGTCTCAGTCTCTTTCTCTGAATGCATCCTCTCTCTCTCTCTCTCTCTCTCTCTCTCTCTCTCTCTCTCTCTCTCTCTCCCCATCCATCTTGATTCTGGAATATTCGTTCTTTAACACTCTGACTGCTGAACCTGTTGCAGTTTCAGCTGCAGTTCTTACCTTTCTTGAACACTTGGTTTAAATGGTGTAGCTCACGGACTCTGCTGATGAAAGGTAACATAATCACACGAAGAAGAAATCAAAACAAAGAATGGTGACCGACATCCAACCGAATCTCGGTCTTAGTGACGTATGATAGTCAATCGTGTTCGACTATGTCTATCAGAACGGCAGAGGAGGTAACTGCTGTCATGACTATCTGGGATAGAATTTGACTATAATGGAGAGTATCCAGCCCAAGTTACATACCCATTCTCTCGGCCAAGAGGGTTTTAGGACAGTCGGTGTTGGGATGGTTCCCAAAAGGCCAACTAGCCCCCAAGGCTGCAGCACTAAGAGCCAGTGCAATTTTACCTCTTAGTTTGAGTCATAGTCCTTCATAAAAGACTAAGCTGTAAATGATTTCCCATTGCAATGGAGAAACCATTGATAATACAGCTCTCACTTTGCTGTTGGCCCAACTGTAAACTTACGTCAGTCTATGATATTAGCTCATACATACTGGCCTGACGTGATATTACTGACGAGCAAACTTGTCAATAGCAGTCAAGGGATTTACCTGGTTCAGAAAGCAAAACATTATTATATTGTATTGTATTGTATTGTATTGTATTGTATTGTATTGCACTGCATTGTATTGTAGTACTGTTTGTCACAACAGCTTTCTCTGTGTGAATTTCGGGCTACTCACCTCAGGGAGAACACGTAGATACAATGCAAGTGTGTTTGTTGCAGTGTAATTTTGCTACAGAATTTTGCCATGGACAATCGTTTTTGTTGCCGTGGGTTCTTTTACGTGCGTTAACCCACCATGTTTTTACCCACCAGGTCATGGACTGCCCTGGCCTCTTCGACACCCGCTCCTCCGACGAAGACGTCGCGTCGGCCATCCTAGAAGCCTTGGCCTCCATGGATCCAGGCCCTGACGTCATTGCTTACGTCATGCCCATCGGCCGCTACACGGAAGAAGAGTACAGCGCCTACCGCCGCCTCAAAGCCTTGATGGATGACGTCACAGACCACATGGTGATCATCATGACGCACGCAGACCGCTTGAAAGGCCAGGACGTTTGGAGCAAGCTTCAGCAAGCG